>NW_005871110.1:3461532-3487805 GCF_000147115.1 Myotis lucifugus | reverse complement strand
ATGCACCAGGAGGTCACTGGTTCAATTCCCTGTCAGAGCACATGCCAGAGTTGCAGGCCCCATCCCCAGCAGGGGGCATGTAGGAGGCAGCTGATCGATGTTGAAGGTTCTCTCTCATCAATGTTTCTATCTCTCTCTCCCTCTTCCTTCTTCTTGCTCTAAAATAAATAAAAACATTTTTTAAAAGAATTATGATTAAAATCATAGTAGGGAATTCCAATCATGCCCCACTATTTGAGATATTGCTATTCTTCCTCCCTAGGAGAGGTGAATGGTAAATTAATCCTAGGGACTTCCAAAAATTGTTATTCAAATTCTTAAAACAGTTCTCTTTTTTTTCAGAATTGTTTGGTCATGACATAGAACCAGCTTAAAAACTTTAGCATCTCCTCCCTCCAGCATAGCAAATGAAGTCCAAACTCTTAAACTTGTAGCCAAGGTGCTATAAAATTGAACTCCTATCTAATCTTCTTTTTCAGTATACTCTGCTTTCATTCCTCTCCCACATGAATCCTTTAGTCTAATGATTGATCTATGTCCCACAGAGACATCTTTACCATTCCTTTCTTCACTGAACAAAAATTTACTCCTGCTTCTGTACATTTGCTTACACTTGACTTTCTACCAGAATGCCTTTGCCAAACCATTCTACCTTCATTCAAAACTCAGCTCAAGTCTCACTTCCCTTCTGGTGCTTTCTTGAACAGTCCATGGTACACACTGTTCTAATTAAATTGGTGTACGACATTATACCAAGAGTTAGAAAGCAGACAGAGGGCCAAGCAATGCTACTTGCCAGCTGGGTGAACCATGGAAACTCATTTATCTTCTACTAGAGGCCCGGCACACAAAATTCATGCACGAGTAGGGTCCATAGGCCTGGCCTGCAATCAGGGCCAATCTTCCCTGACTGCCAGCAGCCGCCTGACTGCCAGCAGCCGGCCTTGCCCCCGCACCCATTCACCGCCGCCGCTGCCACTGCCAGTCACCCTCTGTGTGGGGGGCAACTGGCGGGGCGATCAGGGCCCCAGCACTGCCCATGTCCACCACCACCCGTCCCCAGTTCCTGGTTCCCCATCAGGCAATCGGAGCCTGCTGGCTGGCGGGAAGAATCAAGAGGTTGGCTGGCAGGCCCTGATCGGGAGTTTAAACTCCTGCATTGAGCATCTGCCCCCTGGTGGTCAGTGCACATCATAGCCGACTGGTAATTCCACTGTCCGGTCGATTTGCATATTACACTTTTATATATAGATAGATAAGCGAAAATTCTCTTCATCTAATATAAAGGGTTTGGAATGATCTCAAAGATCCATTCTAATTGCAATAAAGTCTTTAGAACTCATCATAAATTTCCAGTCACCCATCTGTGAGTAAAATGAACAGCTTTAGCAAATAAAAATGCAGGACCACCCTGCCCTGGTATGCTCAGTGGTTAGAGCGTCGGCCCTCCTGCAGGTTCGATTTGCATGCAGGAGGCAACCAATCAATGTGTCTTTATGTTAATGTCTTTCTCTCCCCGCCTTCCCTCCTTTCCTTCCCTCCCACTCTTTCTAAAAATCAATGGGAAAAAAATATCTTCTGGTGAGGATTAACAAACAAAACAAAAAAATGCAGGACCCCCAGTAAGCCCCATGGAGTATTTGGGACATGCTTATTCTAAAAAGATATTTATCTAAAATTTACCTGAATATCTTGTGTTTTACCAGACAATCCTATGTATAATTCCATATTCTATAATCATCAATTAATTTAAGCTACTTTGTTTTACCTATCCCCCTAAAGTTTCTGGCACTATATACAGAGTATGGTCTCAAGGCCTTTGGGATAAATGGGCACCAACTCCCTCAAACTAAAGTTGACTCAAGTGAGCATAGGCTCATAAAAAGGTCAATAACTAGTCCACATAAATCTCTTACCAGTTACCTTTCCCTCCAGCTGTATATGTACAGGGAGTGAAAGCAGTTTCTTTTTTACTTGAGCTTAGATATGAGACTCTAGATATCTGGCTGCTGTAAAAGACTCCCCACTCCCACTCCCATATTCTTCTCTCCCCTTAGTCAAATGGCCTGTCCTATTTCTGCTTCCCAGAAAAATGGGCACATCACTCCTATATGGGAGGAAGATTATCGTTGTTTTATTCTGCTGGGAAGTAGACCCTCCTAATTCCTGAAGTTAAGTCTTGTAGGGTTATTGAAATAGGAAATCAGCAATATGTCAGCAGAGTTGCAGGTGCTGAATGGCAAACAGAAGCTGGACCTGAAAAAGTAGGAGTAGGAGTCAGAGGCGGCAGTTGGCCTTGGCTCTGCCACTCCCCCATACCTGTTTCCTCTTCTGAGAACAAGAAAGTCTGTCCTGAGAGGTTGTAAGGTCCCTTCAGCTTTAATGTTCTATGCCTTTAAGCAGTATTTACATGGAGGCCAGCTGAGGATTTAAACTCAACTGGAGGAAATGAGATAAATACATCATTTATAGCAGGTTGCTCTGATGTATAATGAACGCTGTTTCCTCTACCAGTGCAATGGGAAAGTGCTGCAGAATCACCCAAATCATTTACGTACCTCGGCAACAGCACCATACCAAGGAACACAAACTCTAATTGTATATTTATTTCTCTCTTGTTTTGATCCAAGGCTGAGGTGTGGCAATTAAAAAGATACAGACAGAAATAAGAGAAAAACACTGAGGCAGAAAAGAGAGTAAATTCGGTTATTTGGTTATAACCATGGATGTTTCCCTTGAATTTTCCATTTTATGGTGTCAACTAGCTTCCTAAACAAGACTTACCCCACATATGGCTATCACAGGAAAACCATAGCAGACCAAAAGGTAATTCTAGTTTAAAAAGTGCTAATTAAAAAGCACTTATCAAAATGTTCTCTGACTATAGTAGAGGAGGATTTTAAAAGAATTAGATAGAGGACATTATCCTGCATTCAAAAAACAACAAATGCCCTAGCTGGTTTGGCTCAGTGGATAGAGCGTCAGCCTGCAGACCAAAGGGTCCCAGGGTTCGATTCTGGTCAAGGGCATGTACCTCGGTTGCAGGCTTCTCCCCAGCCCGGGCCCTGGTCAAGGCGTTGCAGGAGGCAACCAATCAAGGTGTTTCTCTCACATCAATATTTCTCTCTGTCTTACTCTCTCTCTTCCACTCTCTCTAAAAACCAATGGAAAAAATATTCTCAGGTGAGGATTAAAAAAAACAACAACAAATAATAATAATTTAAGTACATGTTTAAGGTAAGGATATCTATAGTCAAAATAACTGGGTGAATGGTGGAAAATTCAACCTACTATTCAAATATGTGGTCTAATCAACTCAAAACTTCTAGATATTTGGGGACATATAGATGTAGGACAACATTGTTTTACTCTTTACTTAGGTGCTCTGGGAGAAACCACATTAATGGAACAGCACTTGGCAAACTCTTATAGATATTACAGTTCTCAAGTAAGCATTTTATGAAGTGAGAATCAATAGGTTCTCAGAGCTCTCCAGGGGGGCTGTATGTCATCATCAGCTAAATATCCACTGCTTTTGTTTTCCCCACTGAGCATTTGGTAAAATAAATTCAATTCTCTTGCAGTTATAATGCCATCATTAAAAAGCAGGCAAGGACCTCTGGGAGCCATACAGTCCACCCCCTTACCCCCAGGAAAGTTCACACTTAAGCTGTTTGCAAAAACAGTCATGTCAAATTCTAGCCTAAAAGATCCCTCACTAAAAACACACAAATTCTCAGAAATATCCACACATGAAAGTACTATATAGGTCCCAGGGTCATTGGCATGGATAAATGCATTGGTATAAAAGTATACAGTATATTCTGGAGTTCTTGTATAGCCAAGGACACCCTTGGCTGGCATTTCTAAAAGTGTGTTCCCTACATATTAGTATATACTCAGCCCAAAAAGGATTTTTTTTGGACAAATAGCTTTGTAAAACCTTGATTTAAGCAAAATCAAGTCGATTGTACAGTAGGAACTTCTCAGAATCTTCAAAGTGTTGATGTTTCCCTTGTCTCTGTAGACTCTCTTTTATTTTCAACACCGTTAACAGGCTGAAGTGGTTCTTGTCCTCCAGCCTTCACCACCATTATCATCACCATCACTGTCCTTTCCTTACCCAGTTACTCTACTCAAATTTCAGGTCTCAGATCAAACAACTCTCCTTCCGGAAAGGCTTCCCTAAGCCCTAGCAGCAGTTCTCAACCTGTGGGTCGTGACCACTTTGGCAGTCGAACAACTCTTTCACAGGGGTCGCCTAAGACCATCCTGCATATCAGATATTTACATTATGATTCATAACAGTAGCAACATTACAGTTATGAAGTAGCAACGAAAATAATTTTATGGTTGGATCACAACATGAGGAACTGTATTTAAAGGGCCAGAAGGTTGAGAACCACTGGGGCCTAGAGGAAGGGTTGACAAACCACAGCCCACAGGCCATTCTGTGTAGCCCACAAGCTAATACTTCTTCTTACATTTTTTAATGGCTGAAAGAAAATCAGATGAAGAACAATATTTTGTGACATATAAAATAACTTGAGATTCAAATTTCAGTGTTCATAAATAAAGTTTTATTAGAACACAGCCATGCTCATGTTTGCATGTTGGTTGCATGCTATCTATGACTGCTTTTTTAAAATATATTTTTATTGATTTCAGAGAGGAAGGAAGAAGGAGAGAGAGAGAGAGAGAGAGAGAAATATCAATGATGAGAGAGAATAATTGACTGGCTGCCTGCTGCATGTCCCCTACTGGGGATCGAGCCTGCAACCTGGGCATGTGCCCTTGACTGGAATCAAACCCGGGACCCTTCAATCCGCAGGCCGATGCTCTCTCCACTGAGCCAAAAAGCTAGAGCTCTATGACTGCTTTCATACTGCAACAACAGAAGTTTGTAGTTGTATCAAAGACCATTTGGCCCACAAAACCAAACAGATTTACTGTCTGGCTCCTTACAGAAAAAAGTTACCAACCTCTACCCTTGACTATATGCCCTCATAGCTCTATCCAATTTTCACATACAAAACTTATCTCACATGAAATGTCACACATAATTGTCTGATTACAGTATTAATAGCTGTCTTCCCACTAGATGGTGAGCTCCATGAGATGAAGGCCCATGACTATTTTTTTCTCACTGTTTTATCAACGTGTTGATGAGTGAATACTTCCTAAAACTGATATTTTGCAAAATACACCTTGGGAAACACTATTCTATGTATTTATCCTCCAACTGGTAGGCAGAATAAGGAGACAGAGACTTACCTTATAGAATATGTCAAAAAAATATTAAGGAAGGGATCAAAACGAGGAAAAGAAAGGTCTGTTTTTGTTTTTTTTGTTTTGAGGCTGCTCCACCTTGCAGAATCTGAAGGAACTACAGCCACACACTCACTAGAGACCGGTAGGGCTCCTCCAGAATCCGGTGAAGAAACAAACCCAGAATCTCAAGAGGCTTGGACCTAACCAGGAAAGAGCTGGGCCCCTTAAGGGCAGCTGAGGAACATAAAGTATATCAGAGGAGAAGATGAAGAAGAGATGAGACACCCCAACCCCGCCACAGACCCCATTCTAAGGTACAATGTGTAAGCACTAAAAAGGACTCAATGAGAAAAAGAGAGGTGTGTTTCCTCTGGATACCACAGGTATCTGTGGTTGTCTAAGTGAAAACTGTTTTGGTAATGACTTACATCACAGCCAGTCTAGACGTAACAGTCCTTTTAAAGGAAGAGCTAATGATTTCTTTCACGTGCTGGAAACTGCCCCCTGACCCCTTTCCTGTTTTGAGCCAAATCTCTACTTTCCTCATCAGACACTATTTATGAGATTTAATGCATAGACTTAAGCACGACCAGGAGCTTGGAGACATGTGTCAGCAAGACGTTACTTCCCTGAATTTCAGAGCAGCTGCAGTCAACAGTTATCTGCCGGCCTGTCTCCCTGATTATAAATGAAAAGACAGGCCTTCGAGGAAGCACCAGGCCTTTTCTGTTTTCAAAAGCATCAGGTCCTTTATTTCTTCACCAACAGAGCATTTCTCATCACTGATTTACTCTTGAACAAAACTTCAGTGAGTGACTGCGATGTACCAGACACCCCTGAGCAAAATAATCTCTGACCTGGTGGAGCTCACAGGGTAGTGGAGAAAGCAGACCTTAACCAGACAGTCCCACAAATCAATAACAATTTCCAAACTCTGATGAGGACTATAAAGGGAAACTACAGGGCACCATGAACATGTGTAATGGGGAACATGGCCTTACTGGCAGGTCAGGGGGCTTCCAAAAAACGTGACATTAGAGCTGAGACCTAAAGAACTGTTTTCTCAAAAACTCGGCCAAATTGGAATAAAAAAAAAAAGTCCTGAGCCTGAAACCCTGTGAGATTTCCACCAAGAAATCTTCAATCTTTTATGTATT
Source organism: Myotis lucifugus (assembly GCF_000147115.1). Classification (NCBI taxonomy): domain Eukaryota; kingdom Metazoa; phylum Chordata; class Mammalia; order Chiroptera; family Vespertilionidae; genus Myotis; species Myotis lucifugus. The sequence continues at coordinate 3,481,377 of NW_005871110.1, read as the reverse complement.
TCAAGCCAGCGAAACCAGAAGTGAAGGGAACCACTAAAGCACACTGGTGACAATGCTGCAGGCGGCTAATGTTGAGAATTGGGTTCTCTCGCAAGATGCCACAGACAGAAGCGATTGGTAGAAATTTACCAAGACTCCTACAAACTTACCTAGGATCTTCATGACCCTGATTTTATAGATGGAAAAAACAAGGAGGAATGAGGTCAGGTTTCAGTAAAGGCTGTAAGGAAATTCTTCCTTCAGGAAAGATCACAGAGATGAGCTATTTACTCTGGAGTTGTTTTAGCTGGGTCCTCATCAAGAGGAAACTGACTGGTGGATTACGTACTTCCTTATGTAAGGTATTAGCAAGCAAAGAGGCATTCATTTGGCTTATCTGGAGCTCTCTCTGTGCTCAGAGCCCTTTTCTGAGCATTAAAGGAGGAACAAGTGTGCATTTTAGGAAAGACCCCTTTCTTTAAAGTCAACAGAATATAACACAGAGAAAATATAAAGGATCAAAGAATTCCCTAGAGCAGTGGTCGGCAAACTCATTAGTCAACAGAGCCAAATATCAACAGTACTTCTTCAAAATAGACTCCCCCAGACCGAAAACTAACTTCTGCGCATGGGCCACGAAGTTTCAATCACACTGTACGTGCACCCGCACGTGGTATTTTGTGGAAGAGCCACACTCAAAGGGCCAAAAAGCCGCATGTGGCTCCCGAGCCGCAGTTTGCCGACCATGGCCCTAGAGCATAAGACCTTTAATCACCAATAATCACCAAGAACTAAGAAGACTATGTGCTCGGTGGCGGGCTGTGCCCTCAGAAGGTCAAAAGTAAGTGCAAGCTTTCTGGGAATTTAATCTATTGAGAAAATGTAGCACATACACACAGACACCCAGAAAGAGACACCCAGAAAGAGCTGATAATACAGCTACAGTGTGGATGAAACAGAAATCCCAAATACCACAGGAGAGCACAGAAAGGCAGTAGAGTGCTTAGGAAAGACTCTGTGAGAGCAGGTAACTCTTACCAAGCGGTTACTATGTGTACATTAATAAGTGCTGACATCTACTAAGCACTAACTAATGCTTTAGACACTGCTAAGTACTTTTACACATTATCTCACAGAGATAATGAGAGATGCACTGTTTGAAAAGTGAAGAAACTAAAGCTTGAGAAGTCAAGTAACTTGGCCAACGTTTCTCAACTGGTGTATAACAGGGCTGAGAGTAGGACCTGAGGTCTATTCTTAACCCATTAAAGGCCCTCTGTATGTGCATAATTGAGTCAAAGAGACTAGGATGTGCATGGTTTTCATGCCTCTCTCAAGACAGCATTGAAAATATCAATAAAGGTATTTTCAGGGCAAAGCTGGAATTCAGTCTGAGCTATCTGACACCATGGCCTGTGCTTTTAACTTTTATGTTATACCATCTTTATAAGAAGGAGAGAGAACTATTAATACTTACATGAAAGAACAAAGGGAATATATTTTTTTTATTTACTAGTGCTCCGGTGCACAGATTCGTGCACATTGGAAGGTGGCTGGCGGGGCGGGACTGGATGAGATGGGCTGGACACATCCTGAAGCCAACCTCCCACGGTCGGCCGCACCTGGGGTGGCGCTGTGGCTCGAAGGGCATCTGTGGTCACCTCAGCTCAGCGGTAAACCAGATTTGGGGGCCAACAGTGCCCCAGCAACAACATAACCCACGGCCAAAGGTGGAATCACATGGCCCCATGAGGAATCAGGCTCCCTCCTCTCTGGTTCTCGGGGTGCATCACTGCCAAGTCACTGCAGCTTGGCAGTTCATGCATTGAGCATCTGCCCCCTGGTGGTCAGTATGCATCATACCTACCGGATGGTCAGACGGTTGACGGTTGCTTAGCCTTTTATATATAGAGAGTCATTCATTCAACAGATACTCTATGCCTAGAACTGTTTTCAGTGCCAGAGGTACAATATATGAATGAGTGTAGCTCTCTCCTGGAGCTGACACTCTGCTGAGGGAGATAAAAAAGATAAATAGAAATAAATATGTGATTATACCCTGGCTAATGTGGCTCAGTTGGTTGGGCCTTGTCCCATGCATGGAAAGGTTGCCATTTTGATTCCTGGTTAGAGCACATGGCACAGGCTGGATCCTGGTAGGGAGCCTGCAGGAGGCAGCCAATTATTGCCACACTCTCACATTAATGTTTCTCTCTTTTCCCTTCCTCTCTCTCATAAAATTAATGTTTCTCTCTTTTTCCTACCTCTCATAAAATTAATGTTTCTCTCTTTTCCCTTCCTCTCTCTCATAAAATAAAGTATTCTTTTTCTTAAAATGTGATTAAATTACATAATGGGATAAATGACACTTCCATGCATGATACATGCTAGAAGATGAACAAAGCTGGACAAGGAAATCATGAGTGTCAGGTAGAAGCATGATCATGCCATTAAATAGTATAGCAATATAGGCAGAACAGAAAGCCTCACTAATAAGGAAGTGTATTAAGAGGAAATCATATGGATATCAAGAGGCCATTCCAGGCAGAAGACTGTCAACTACTGGCATTTAACCTCATTATTTATCTCACTGGAAATCTAAGGATAATCTTCCTTTCACCTCTGAAAACTGGGAGTGGTCCTTGGTGGAATGTCCTTTTGAAGAGATGCCATGTTTTGTGGCTCTAGATTAACTGGGTTGTCACTGTTCTCCAAACTTGCCAAAAGAAAGTCACTATATGCTCCAGATACTTAAGAGTTGAAACACTTTTTTTTCATTCCTCCCCACAATCACTTTGCGTTTTGGGAGTTCTTCTACATTACCTCCATGGTGCATTTTTTTTTTTGGCTCAATGACCTCTTTACAAATCTTATAAAACCTGTGTGGTTCAGTGGTTGACCATCGACCTTTGAACCAGGAGGTCACAGTTATTCCCGGTCAGGGCACATGCCTGGGTTCTGGGCTTGATCTTTGGTGTGGGGTGTGCAGGAGTCAGCCGATCAGTGATTCTCTCTCATCACTGATATTTCTATCTCTTTCTCCCTTTCCCTTCCTGTCTGTAATCAATAAAAATACATTAAAAAAACTATAGACACTCATCACACCTCCAAAAATATCATGCACCCTAGAAATTATGCATTACATTACAAAGGTAATTCCCTTTCATCTATCTGTGGAAGCCTGCAGGGTCTATGGACCTTAAGTTAAGAACTCCTATAACAGAGCTTTTTCTGAGAGTCACTCAGCTATTCTTATTCTCAAGAAGAAAGTCCTGTGCTATGTGCAAAGTCCTCATCATTTACTAAAAGGTCTTATGCTCTAGGGAATTCCGGGTGGCACAGGGACAAAGCAAAATAAATTCTAGCTGATAATATTCCTTATAGTGACATACTCAGACACCAGACAACTCTGGAACCATCACAATAGAATCCAGGAGTCCAGAGTGAGGGACAGGTTAGGAGAGTGGCTTTCATGGTGCAATCCAAGACATACCTTCGCTACAATTGTGACTGCTGATGATATTTATGCTTCTGTCTCCTCCAGGAAATGAAAGTCCTAGAAGGTAGGGACTGTCCTTCATTTATCCTTATATTCCAAGTGGCCAGCAAAAGATTAAAAGCCATCTTGAGTTAGTCAAACACAAAAAGGAATAGTTATAGGCTCACAGGCCCAAGCCAAAGAAATTTATCTGTGATAGGGCTGGATTTAGGAACTACCAGAATTGGCAACTGTAATATTTTCTTCTTTCTTCATATCTCCCATACATGTCACACATACATCACATCTTTGGAGCTTTTTTTCTATTTCCTGGATTTTCTTAGGTCACCTGTCCCCATAAGTTAAAAATATGGCCACAGACAGTTCTGGGCTTATAGCTTAACAACTCTATATCCAGAAAAAAAGAGAGAGAGAGCTTTGCTTCTAGCTTCTATTTGAAAACTGCCAGAAAAGAATTTTTCTTTTCCCAGTTTAAGTCACATATCTGCCTGTGGATCAAGTTCTGTGGCCAGAGAGATGAGAGATGGGGCATTCTAATGGGGCAGTTCCCCCATAACACACGATTGGAAAAGCGAGAGTGTTCCTTAAAGGGATACTGTTAGCAGAAGGAGGAGGAATAGCGGATTAATGCTGAGCAGACAAATGTAATAGCTTTTACAAATAAAAATATTAATAAAACCTAATTATTTTCCACCATGTGCTAGATATTATGCTTATGTGTGTTTCATGGACTACCTCATTCATCATTCCACAAGTATTTGTTGACCAGGTAGCGTGAGGCCAGATGATGAGCCACACTGAAATCCAAGCTAAGGAATTTAATAACAAATGGCAAGAAGTGCAGAACCAATAAAGATTTTGAGGGAGAGAGTTACATAACAAAACAGCGTTTAAGGGTGGTAAATGCGGTAGTTTTCCATCTCTGTCCCCAGTTCCCAGCATTGAATGGGGGCCGGAGAGGGAGTGTGCACTGAGTCTTTAAATTCTGGATGAGATCTGAGAGTTTTCTTACCAAACACTTCTCTATGGCCTTATGCTCAGGTTCCCTATGAAGAGTCTTCATTTTCCTGGCCATTAACCCCTAGCAATGAGAAGGGATAATGATAGTGTTGAACTGAGCAGTATTTGGAGAAACATCACCTGTTAATTCCAGGGCTCACCTACCAGCTGAGGGGAAAGACAAACATTTCCTTCTGGCGGATAAATGAAAGCTTCAAAATAAATTTGAAAGCAGTGAGAACATTCTGCTATTTCCCCTCTTAACAAGGCTTGATGAAAGCAATCTTCACGGAGGCTGCCTAATTGGACGGGGAGCTCATCTCTGAGCAGCGCTGGCAGAAGGAACCAGGGACTGGTTAGTACATTTTGTGGGAAGGCTACCCTTTTTCCGAAGGGGAGGGGGGACTTGTTTCACCTGAAGTGCCTCAGTTCCACATATCCCCAAGGCCCAACAGGGACCCAGTCAAGTGGCCATTCTAAGTATATTCTGAACAACTGGCTCTATCCTTTATTTCAGAGCACAAACTCTCCTGTTTTCTAATTATCCTGCAGGGGAATGTACACTGTTTACTTACTGCTCTGGAAAACATGCAAGGTTTGCTTCCTGCTGCTAAGATGCCCTGAGAAACCAGTATCAGTAATTGCAGCCCTTCTGGGCCATGGGAAGGAGGCTCAGAGGCAGTTGCATCCCCTGCCCCTCAGGAGCATTTTTGTAGGTGGGGGACTGAGGACTGTGGAGCCAAAGGAAGTGTCCTCAGTTCTGGATTCAACCTCAGCCATGCAAGTCACACTCTCACAAACCCCTCTGCTGTCTTCCTCACCGCTTCGAGATATCCCAGGCCCTCCCAAACCTGACTAGCCATCATGTCAACCAGAACTGCAGTAGAGGAACCATAACAACAATAATAATAATAAATGGTAATGAACAAAATGAATTGACCAACAAAATAAGACCTGAAGCATGGAGGCATGAAACAGACTGACATACCTCAATGTGGGGTTGGAGGGATGAGAAGAGATAAACCAAAGAGCTTAAATCCTTATATGCATATCCCATGGACACAGGCAATAGGGTAGTAAAGATCTGGTAAGGTGGGTAAGGGCTGGGAAGGGGGGGGATAAAGGAGGGAAAATGGCAGATAGCTATAATACTACCAACAATAAAAATATATTATTAAAAATAATAATAACAAACTGCAAGAAGTGCAGAGCCAATAAAGATAATAGCTGACATGCACAGGACATTTTCCATAAGCTATAGTGAACATATTTGATGCTTTATATAAATATCTAATTTTTTGTGCATAACTATGATTTTTCTCATTTTGGAGATGAGGACCTGTGGCTTAGAGACTCTATGTAACTTTACCCAAAGTTAACATAACTAATAAAGAGCAAAAGCTACTGTCTCTTTAATGGGGGGAGGGGCAGTACCAGCTCTGAACTCCTCCACTGCAGGGCTGTCCAGGTAGGGAAGTTTGTCCTCAGTTCTTTCAAGCAGTTGGTCAATGTTTACCAAGAGCTATCATGATGCTGATGCTATGCTAAAACATTTGTCATGCTTCCTTTATTCAAAGAACTTACAATTCAGTTATGAGACAAGATGTACACACTTGGCAATCTGACAGAAAATATACCAAATAGTAATACAGAAGAGATCATGAAACACTAGAACAAGCATGGGTTCTTAACCTGGGATTCACATGGATGGCTTTAGAGAGGTCTAGGAACAATCTTAAATTATTTGCAAATTTTTCTTCACAAAGAAAAATTTTTCTGACTTTTCTTGGATCTGTGGTTCCTAAACAGGAGCAATTTTGCCTCCCAGAAGCATTTGACTATGACTGGATACATTTATGTTATCCAGTGGGTAAAGGCTACGGATGCTGCTGAACATCTCACAATGCACAACACAGCCCTCACAACAATGTATTATCCAGCTCAAAATATCAACAGTGTCAAGGTTGAGAAATTCCGCATTAGATTCCCCAGGCATCTCAGTCTGCTCCCAAAAAGTTAAGAACTACTATTCCATAGTTTATTTGTGAAATAAAGGGCATAGACAAGAATTGTCTCTGCAGCCTGACAAAGATTTTCCATCACTTGTGGCCCATGCATGCTGCCAGGATTGCCCTCCTAACACTCCAGTATCTCTCAATCTCTTGTTAGGTGACTTTGTATAAAATCTGGGTACTTGATTCCATTGCTAAGACTCACTAAGTGGTAGTGCTCCTGGTTGCATTTCCACCTGGTCATTCAACACTTTACACAAAAGCCATGCAAAAATGGTGAATATATTGCCCAGCCGGGTGTAGCTCAGCGGTAGAGTGTCGACCTAGGAACCAAGAGGTCACAGGTTCAATTCCTGGTTTGGGCATATGCCCAGGTTGCGGGCTCGATCCCCAGTGGGGGGCGTGCAGGAGGCAGCCAATCAATGATTCTCTCTCATCATTGACGTTTCTATCTCTCTCTCCCTCTCCCTTCCTCTCTGAAATCAATAAAAAATATATTTTAAAAAATGGTGAATATATTGAGCAAGCCACGGTAGACATATTTGAGGGCATGAACTGAGGCGGCAGTAGTCCTTCAGATATTAAGCAATGCCCTTCTGTCCACATTTTCAACTGGATTCTAGGCCATAGGAGTGTGGTATCATGGGAAATTCACAAGCCTGGGAGTCGAAGTACATGGCTCTCCCATTAATGAACTCTGGGGACTGAACCCCAGTTTCTTTCTCCATAAAATGCATGACTTGGGGGCTGTATCATCTGTGTTCTACCAAAGAAACAGAACCAGTAGGAGATATATAAGAAGATTCTTTACAATAAATTGGCTTACATGATTGGGGGCCTGGCTAGGCAAGTCTGAATTCGATAGGGCAGGCCATCAGGAAGGGCAGCTGGAACTCTCAGGCACAGACTGAAGCTGCAGTCCACAGGAGGAATTGCTTCTGAAAAATCTGTTTTGCTTTTAAGGACTTTCAACTGATGGAATTGCTCATCCAGATTACCCAGGACAATCCTCTTTCTTTTCAGTCAACTGATTATGAACATTAATCACATCTATAAAATACCGTCACAGTACCCCCTACATTTGTGTTTGAATAACTGGGGCCTATAGTCCAGCCAAGTTGGCACGAGACTGACCATCACAGGCTCCATGGAGTCTCAGTTTCTTTGCAGCTTTTAGAACCTGTGATTCTAATATTAATCATCCTGAGCAACAACATGTCACTTTTAGGGCTGATATCCAGGCACAAATACAACAAAAGAAGCACCTCTGAGCATCTGACTCAGAGGTTAGAAGTTTACAAGGACTCTGGCCTAAGAGACAAAATGCAACAATGTGGGGCTGGCCACAGCCAGGGCTTCCCTCACTGCCAATCAAGAAAGATTTAGAGGAAATGCTGCTAAACAGGAGCTTTTCTTCCAAAATACTATGGGCAAACCATCTGTTTACCATCATTAAAAACTAGATGAAAACTTGTAAGGAGCCAATTATTTGTTCAAGAAAAAAAAAAGGGGGGGGGAATATCATTGTGGAGACCATTGTGATCACAGCATTAATCCAGGACTTAGAATCGAAGAACTTTCAAGCTAGACAGGATCTTAGAGATAACTTTGTCCAACTCATTCATGTTACAGATGATGGGACTGAGAATGAGAGAGAGTCATGAATTGCAATGTCAAGAAGCTACTCAGAGTTACAGCTGTAACAGAGTCATGCTTCCCAGGCCAGAGCTCTCTCCACGTCTCCCTCTAGCAAGCCTAGGAAATGTGCACAGGCCTAAAATGCAAACCTTCTACCTCCTCAGCAAAGCCTGCAGTCGAGCTCTTTCCTGCTGGCATTTACTCTGACAGATATCACTAACTACAAAAGGGTACACTGTTAACGCAACCTGACAAATTCTAAAATTGGCTTGTTTTCACAACTGTCACTTTTTAAGAGGTGAACGACCTTTCTCCAGTTCTTTAAAAACCTCTGGATTTCAGCCAGATCAACATCCCCGCACTTCCTCCCACAATCACTTGCTATGAAAATGTCATTATTCTATTTTGAAGAGGCTAGAGCAGTTGTGCTTCTTTTGTAATAACTGTTCTTTCTGAAAGAGGAAAGAAAATAATGAAAGCCAGGGGCGGAAAAGCTTTCATGGATCAGTCATGTTTGCAATGTGTACCAGGGGAAAATACAGTCGAAAATACAGTGTTGTCAAACCCCTTGTCAAAGACAGAATCCCCCTACTTCTGTGGCTTCAGGATTGAGCAATGTCTTGCTGCCACTTCGGAAGAGTGCCCTCACCTGATGAATCACCTAATCTGAGGGTTAAAAACAATTCCCCCTATCCAACACTCAGCTCCAAATTCTCTTTCCTGAACCCTATTAATTAGGAATCTTTGGTGGCAAGAAACAGAAATCTGCAGTGAGATTAAGCAAACAAGGAGATAACATGTTGGGTTCAGATTTCAAAAATTCTAAGTAGGATGACATCTCTGTGATAGCTTTGCCCTAAGAACTATGAACTAATAATAAAAGGTAATTTCTTCTTCCCTAGGAAACAAAAGAGAGAAGGAGGGAAAAAAGGGAAGAGAAAGAAAAGGGGGAAAGATATTTTGTTTTTATGTTCTTGACTCATTTAAAGGCAAAGGACCCCACAAAGGATGTGGTCAGTCCAAGTAGCTTCAAAGTATAAAAGGCCTTTGTGGCCAGTCATATTTCCTTTGTAAGGAGCATGTCTAGTGCACTAGTGAGGCTCACCGATGACAAAGATAATCAGCAACTAGAAAATTGTCATAAGCTAACAATATCAAGAATAAGTACTGCCCTGGTTGTACCTCTTAATACCGAGTAGCCCAACTTTGATTATCAATGGCCTATTTAACAGGGGTAGAAGCAGAGTAATCATCTTGCCAGGAATGTGGAAAGATCAGTTGATTTTTCATTAGTTAACACTTGTATAGTACTTTTCATTTAAATGTTGGCATAGCCTATCTTCTAGGTAGCGGACCAATTGCCTCAAGAAGAATATACTATGTGAGGGAAGCAATTGAGGCAGCAGACTAGCAATTTCCCTGTGCGAGGCCATATGGAGTAGTAGCTTAAAGCTTGCCATCTGGCCTCTACAGCCACACTCTCTGAGCTTGTATCCCAACTCTTTAACCCTATCAGGAGTGTGGCTTGTGCAAATCACTGAACCTGTGGACTCCTTATTCTTCTAATCTGTGAAATAGGAATAATAAGGGAGAGCTCTTGTGAAATTTAAAGATGATAAAGAATGCAAAGCACATAGCAAACACTCAATAAATATTAACAGTTACTCTGGGCCAGAGCTTCCTAACCTTTTTAATTATCATAACACACATTTGGAAAAAAAGAAAAGTTGAAGTTTTCATAGTGAGCTGGCAAAAAACCAGGCTGCTCATAGCCAAAAAGGGAGGCCCCCAGAAGCCTAGGGGCTCCATTTCTTATCACACCTGCAACCCACTCACTGCTGCCCAGCTAGGAAACTCTCCTCTCCACACTGGATGTTTACTTCAATTTACAGGATACTATTTCAGTCCCAATTTATACACTCTACATTTTCAGAGAACGGGGTTCTCTCTCTTCCTGAATAATGTAGGTAGAATTCTTCCTTAAAATATCCACCCCACATAACATTTCCCAGACATGGAGTCATCACCAAGTGTTATGGTGAGAAACAGGAAGTTGAAGGACAATTCTGCAATTGAGGACTGCCATTGCCTAAACCCTCGCTACCATGTTCAAGTATATCACACTTGCCGAAAGGGGAGGCCGAACCCAGAAAAGCCTGAGGACTGGGTACACCCATCAGGCCTCCCTGCTATCTCATCCTGCCCCTCTCTGCCCAGCCATTGCAGCATCTCTCTTCAGACTGGCTTCCCATTTCATCAGACCCTTGGCAAACATGGCCTCCCCTCCACCTCCAAGTTCACATGAAAAACTTGCAACTCTCTCCTGATTCCAGTTCAAATTTCTGGAGAGAGACTCTGATGGACCAGCTTCCCACCATCATGTAATCATTGAAACCAGGGCAGCAGGCGAGCCCAGTACAACCCAGCAGCCAGAGCCCATTCCTAGGATACAGTGCAGACACATCTGGGAGAAGGTCAGTTCACAAAGAAAGAGGTCATAGACCCAAGGGCAGAGTCCATTACTTTGTCCATTACAATCCCCATCCTATCATTTGACCTGAAATACCCATCACAACTCACGCCTTTAACCCTCTAAAGATCCTTGTTAAAAGCATATTGATTTACTAGCAGCATAATATTCTAAGATATTTTCAGTCATCGACAACTAACAATGAGTGTGCATATTTGGCATGGAATATAAATCTTCTGATAGAAGTAGGGGGCCTGGATGTTTGTCGAAGTAAAAGGCAATTACAATGAACAGTTCTCCCATACAGAGTATCCTGGGAAGCTGAAAGCTCTCACAGTAGATGCAGAGAAACTGGGAGGAAGAAAATAAAAGAGGGAGGGAGGTGGTAATAAGAAAGGGATTATGAAAATAAACATGCACACCTCCCCAGCAATTTTGCCCACTGCCAGGGCTGCTCAAGAGCCATGGCACTAAAAGCTGTTTTAAAAGCAGCACTAACTAATGACTCCAGATCTCTCCAGAAAATCAGCCAAAGTGAAAAATCAAAGCTCGGTAGAGGGTAAAATTATTCTGCCCTGCATGAAGGAAAATTTAGCTACAGGATCATTTGCAAGTGAAAAACTAGAACACATAGCCTGACAAAGAATTTTTGTGCTATTTCAGAGTGAATGAGGCAGTCTGAAGAATATACTTTGGGTACTTAAATGTTGGAAATTACAAACATTAGATATTTCAGTGGTATATAGGAAAAAGGATAAATTAGATTTTTGCAGAAGATAGAGTTAATTTGAAAGCTCAAAGGGGAATATTGAGTCCATTTTCAATTTTAAGGGACAATATAACAAACAGCAACAAATGAAGCCATTTTTTTTCTCAAAATTTTCTCAAATCCCTTGAGAAATTTTTCAAGGGATTAATTGAGGTTAGGTCTATGGAACTGCCATTCACCTCAGACTATTATTCAATGAGCTGATATTAATTAAGAGTTCACAGGTTGCTTTCCAGTGGGTTTTTTTCCTTTAACTGCAATCAGACACCATTAATTTGACTTATGATGAGTTAAATGAGTTGCTTTCAGAGTCACCTCAGTTTCTAATATCGTCCAACAAAAATTGAACAATGAATCATACCCTTCATCTCGCAACAACCTCCTTAAAAAAATCCCATAAATTGTTATTTCACATCTACCATCTTGAAAACTAACTTAACCTTTGCATAGAACTTATGGTACTCACTTTATCAGCTAAGATTTGGGTGCAAGTAACAGAAACAACTTATGTAAGGCAGAAACAGGAAGATAATAATAGGCCACTGGGCTGTCACAAAGAATGACAGGTGCTTCCGTCCACTACCCCAAATTAGAAAGCAGAGGGGTTTTTCTGTCCATGTCCTGTGCTGTTTCTTCTCTTTCTGCAAATAGGCTTCTCCTAAAACAGGTGAAAATAGCCACTCCATAGCTCTGATATTTACAATAAAAGATCTGCTCATATTGAACTAAAATATCTGAGTCTCACTTCCAAATTCCTAGGATAGGGGACCTGGTTAACCCATCTTAACCCAACTCTGGCTCAGTTATCTTTGGTCATCTCCCAATTTCTCCTACTTCCACAGCAATGCTCTCTCTTATTTGTATTTTGGGTTGTAGGTTCCTATGGTCTTTTTTTCCGCCATCTATCTGACCATTCTGCTTTTCTATCTTTCAGAAATATCTCAAAAGATTCTGTTCCACTGCCAGTACTCTTCCTTGTTTTCCACTGCTTTCATGGAAGTATTCTCTTTATATCATTTCAAATGAATTCTGTTAGGAAGAAGTGGATTTGAGTAACCTGCCTGCCATCTCAACACCATCACCCTATTTTTTCTAGCTATTTTTTCTCCTCTTCTTTGTAACCCTTCCTTTAACTTAATTCTATATCAAAGCATAACTTCAATTATGTCACTCCCCAAATCAAAGTCTTCCAAGACTTCCAGTGCCCAAACTACAAATACTAGTATTCTAATATTTAAGACTATTCATAATCTAGCTCAAATGACTCTTTCTAGAAAACTCTGACCATATGCCTTCTTGAAACTAATCCACCATTTCAGGTAAAGTTCCCATTGCTACTCTTCCCCAAATAGTTACCACATTCACATTTTTCTGCTTCTATAACATCTTATCTCTTCCCTCTACCTTATTGCTCATGTTACTGCTAAGCGTAACAATCATAATCTTGTGGACTCTAAAGACTCTAAAAACAGTTAACCTCCTCTTAAAGCCTTCTTGCAAGTTCAAATCACTGAAAAACCCGTATGACTCTGAACAAATATTTCTTTTGACATTTATCTCCTTACATATTGTCTTTTCATTGCTGATTAAAACATTATCTCTCATTTTTACATTACTTCTATGTAATGCATTTACAAATAACTACATTATCTCTCATTTTTACATTACTTCTATTTAATGCATTTACAAATAACTACTAAATTTATTTTACATATTTGGAATCCTTATTGTAACCTTGATAAAACCAAAATCCAGGTGTTTCATTTTTAGAGTGTTTTCCTATTCAAATCCAGCGACCAAAAATAATTTCAGTTCCAAATCCTTGATTGCATCTCTCATAAAACACAAAGAGGATTCAAATGCATGGTCCACAGCACCATAAAAATATAAAAATTCCTCTTCTCTTCAATCCTTTTCTATTAAACTTTGCAGCTACTCCAGAGCATCTCTCTATAAATCCCCACATCCTCTTTAAATTCTTTCACTGCTCAGTTCAATACTGCTTTATCCTTATCTTTTCCTGAACCAGAGTTGGGTCAAGATCAGTTCATCAGATTTCCTCTCCTAGAAACTTGGAAGTAAGACTAAGATACTTTAGCTCAATATGAGCAGATCTTTTGAACGTAAAAGCATTCCACCTGTCATGGGAGAAACCTATTTGACAAAAGAGAACTCTCCTCCATTAAGAAATAATAGTTCTTCAGAAGCCAACAAAGAAGTGGGATTGACAATTAGACAATTATCTTAGCCAAGGTAGCATGAAATCTTGTAACAGCATGAATCTAATATTTAAACTAAGACAGCTGTCTAAAAGTCTGCTGCATACTTCCTCTTCACTCTTTTATATTTTAGAAAGAACTTAAAAATACATAAATAAAATAAGCAGAGAATATCAAAACATGTAAACAAGCACCAAATTTCATAGCTCGTGGGTGTTTCAACGTAAACTGATGGAGTTGGGAAAGATATCTTAAAAGAGATAGAATTTCTGCCCTGGTCGGTTTGGCTCAGTGGATAGAGTGTCGGCCTGCAGACCGAGGGGTCCCAGGTTCGATTCCGGTCGGGGGGCATGTGCCTTGGTTGAGGGCATGTCCCTGGTGGGGGATGTGCAGGAGGCAGCTGGTGGATGTTTCTCTCTCATCGATGTTTCTAGCTCTCTATCCCTCTCCCCTCCTCTCTGTAAAAAATCAATAAAATATATATATATTTTTTAAAAAGAGATAGAATTTCTAATGGGTATTAAATATTTTAAAATTTTTAGATAAATGGAAAAAAGACCAGGAAGTAAATCAGGTGAGTTCAGCAGGCTACCTGAGAAGTTCTCCAGAGGAAAGGCTGGCTTACTTCAAGTATTGAAGGGTGTCTTATTGCCTTGGTCCAGAAGCTCTGGCACAGGAGACAAAGGGCTGAGAGGCTGTGAGGAATGGCAGGGGCCTGAGGTGGCTACAGCGCTCCTATCCCCATGTCAGGGCTACTCTTCCACTGTGGACTCGTCACTCTAGGAAGCCAGTGTGTCAGTCCTTGTCAACCCTTACACAATGGACTCCTTTCAGCTCATGCAGCTGTCTAATATTCATACTTTTTTTAAATCCTCACCCAAGGATATGTTTTTATTGATTTTTAAAGAGAGAGAGAAACATCAATGTGAGAGAGCAACATTCATTGGTTGCCTCTCATATGATCCCCAACTGGGGATCGAACCCACAACCTAGGTAGGTGCCCTGACCATGAATTGAACCTGAGACCTTTTGGTATGCAAGACAAAGCTGAGCCAGCCGTCCAGGGCTCATGCATTTTGTTTTTATTTTCTTTGAATTGTTCTCGTCAAATTCTTTTTATTCTTATACTCCTCTGCTTTTAGCATGTTAGTTATTTCCTGCACTTAAGTTTTAATCTTATCTACTTTTAACTTTCATCCTATTCTCTATATCTTAATTTTTGTCTCTTTTACTTTCATGGCTTTAACCTTTTATCTCATTGGTCTCTAGCCTTTTCTCATTTATATTAAATCTCATCCACTTTATCTCTTTATTATTTTTTAATGTTTAACCTTTAATCTTATTTGGCATTTCATTCTTCTAAATGTTTTAACTTCTATTTCTTCTATATTCATTTTTTTCTCTGAATTTACTCTCAATTTTTTTATTGTCTTCTAAATATCTACCCTTCTTTATACACTGAGTGGCCAGATTATTATGACCACCCCATCAATACAATGAAGTGAATTAGTTATGCAAATAATAATAATAATAAAACCTTGAGAGTATTTGCTTAGGAAGTTTTCAATATTCAGTATTTTTGGAAGTGTCAATGAAGTACTGATGGGGTGGTCATAATAATCTGGCCGGTCATAATAATCTGGCTACTCAGTGTAAAATAAATAAAGTTCCCTCTTCTTCCTCTTCCCTTATAATTTTATACTTTGACAATTTTTTATTTTCACAATGACTGGTAGGAGGTAAGGCCAAAGGAGTGCTGTTAGCATATCCAAGGGAGGTAGGAGCCTTTCTTCTTATTCTTCAACTTCAGATCCCTAATCCTACTCCCACCTCCAGTCCCCACAGCCCTTCTAGTCCTGTTTACAATAAGTCTCAGAAAATCTCACCTGAAGAGATTTAGAAACCTACGAGGAAGCCCCTCCTAGGGCTCTAATTTTCCATGCAGTGGGTTCACTTAACTTTCTGGAACTCTGCAATTATTGTGGTTGTTTGGTAGGGGGGTGGGACTTCTTTTTGTTTTTGTAAATTTATGGAGATGTACAGAGAACTAAAATAGAGATATAGAGAAAATGATGGGAAGAAAGGGTAAATGGGACAAGAAAGCGGGCGTAGAAGAGAGGAAAATATCTTTATTAGATTTAGGGCAAAACATGTTAAGAGTAACCCATGAACGAGTAGGTAATGGCAGGCAAGAACCTCCCTAGAAAGAACTCACTGTGCAATGCCCTGAACTGAGTCACTGAAGCTAGAGGTTTCCAAACTGTGGAGCCTCCTCACCAACAGATACGCAGGAGAAAACCCACTGGGAGCGCTGTTGGGGGAGAGGGAGTAGCCTCAAATGAGTTATCTCTGTGTTGGTCTATATCAGGGTGTGCTGGGCTGCATATCTGGCGCTTTGGCCAGACGGGTCATGCTGTGCTGTCTGTTCCTAAAACACATAGATAGGAAGGTACTGACATCAGGCCAGGCCTTGAGATATGGTCTCATGGCTCCTTCCCAGCACGCAGGCCTTCTTTCTGTACTCTCTGTTCCCCCCACAAGCACCCTGACCGAGGCTGGTGAGTTGAGCCTGCATCGGAGGTATGTGTCCTTGACCAGGAATCAAACGCACGAACCTTCAGTCAATGAGCTGACGCTTTATCCACTGAGCCAAGCCGGTTAGGGCTAAATTGGCATTTTTACAAATTTTCACTATTGTTAATTTCCTAGGACTTGTATTGGGAAAACAGGTCCCTCAGAATATTAAAAGCTATGAGGAAAAATGGGACTCAATTCTTCCCAAACTGTGAGCCTAGTGTCTTCCTTTGGGCAACTATTGGGGCATAAGGATGTATCTGCCATTGGACTTGTGGATAAAAAATGGCTCTATAATAAATCTGACAAGCCCAGTGACTGAAAGTAACCTCACATAGTGATCTGAACATAAATTCCTTACTGGAAGATCATGCCCAGGCATGTAACTTCTTTAGTAAAAGTTTTATCTTTGTCCTACTAGTAAGCAAACTCTGTCCATTGTTTCTTTGCATCTGTGTTAACACACCTTTAAAATGCCTATTTTTCAGATCCTTTGGAAGCTTAACTACCCTCAAGAGAGCACATAATCTGTCAACTATCCTGTAATCTAATTCCACATTCATGTAGTCCTCCTTACATCCCTCCTTATTCCAAATGTAAAAGAAAGTGCAAAACTGTCATTCTGTGAAGCATTCTCTCAGTCTGTTGAGACCTTGCTTCCAGGCATGTCTTCTGTTTGGCTCAAATAAACTCTAATGACATCTTTTAAAATTTGTCTATAGATTTGGACATTCTCATGTCAACAGACTTCAGGAATCCTTCCTCTCAAGGAAGAACACAGAGCTATTCTGGAAATGGTTTAACTCCATATTTACTAGTAAGTCTCAATAATAATGGTAATGCTCTAGATTTCATGTACTTCTTTCTATCAGGATTTCTGCCTTGTACACACCACAAAGGAAATTTCCCTTCAATGGGCCCTATGTTATTGGTGTACAGCATTATTTATCATTTCTAACCTGCCTCATAAATTCACATTCCCAATCCTTTCCAGAGAAACTGGACCCTCTAGCCACACTCACCAATTGTTTGACACCATTCTCCATAGTCCTTAAAAATGTTCAATTGGCCACCTCCCTAGGAAAAAGCATTAACTCAGAAAACAAATAGACAACCTTATTTTTAGAACATGGGCATAGTCTGCCTAAGCTAAGATGCTCTTGGCTTGTCAGCGAAGCAACTCTCAGCAGTAGCATTCAATACATTCTAAAAGGTATTTCCTGCCACCTGGAATGTGCCCTGTAATAACTAAAATTCACCTGCTAAAAATGATCTTTTGGGATCCCAAGATTAGGAACACTAATGTGTTGACATCTTAGACGTTTTAATATTATTTGCCTATAAAATATCTGGAATTCAAAACATTTATCTGCCCACATTTATTGCTTTGCAACATTGATCTTTCCAACTACAGCGGAAAGATGATTGAAAAAGTAAAATTTTGGTGACCTGTTAGTCCACCGATTCAAAGGATCATAAATTCTTCCTTTCAACTTAATTTCATTTCCTGTTCATTTCTGCCTTCGTATACTTTTTCCACATGATCATTTTCCTCTGTGTTTATTTTTTCATCTATGCATTTAGACTTTTTTCTTATTGTATTATTTATTTAAAAAGAAAACTCTTACCTAGAACAAGTTAGATAACAAATAAATAGGGAAACATTCTTTAAAAATTTTCCATGTAAACAGTTACGGTGTATAAACACTGGGGAGTCAGTAAATAGTTTTGAGCATGGGAGTTACAGGAGTTATGTGTTGAAGTAGATCTTGCTATATGGTCAGTGCATGTGGCTGAGATAGCCTGATTACAGGAATACCAGTTTTGAAATGACTGCAGTCCCATAAGCAGTGAATAAGATGGAACTGAAAGAGACCACACACACCAAGGAAGAATCCACTCTGCAGTACATTAGGCATATAGAGAACTGATTTATAACATGTATTGAACTTAGCCTGGTTATTTAATCCCTCAAAATCTCTCATTTCCTCATCTGCAGTATGGGATCCTATAGTTCCTTCATAGGATTTTCCTGAAGATTAAATGAGATAATACATATAAGCTGTTAAGCATAGTGCCTTTTACAGAATAAATGTTAAATACATATTAGTTATTAAATATAAATAAAGGGAAATAATGAGCTCAAGATAGATTGCAGGATTTGAGGCAGGTGACGGAGGAAATGGTAATGTCACTAACAAACTTGTATAGTTATTCTGAGAAAGAGAAAATTAATATATTGGAATATAGTTATCTTATTACCCAGATACTATGGGCATACATTTTAAAATAAAATACAAGGGACACATTTCATACTATCTCCTGTGTCACAAACATTTCAACCATTTCCCCCAGCATCTCTACCCATTTCATCTGATCACTCTTAGATATGCTTCCCATTCACTTTGATTTAAAAGCTACATTAGGTCCGTTTCCATTGTGCCCTCTTCCATTGGTATCAGCCCACTTAGGTTCATCTGCCTGCTTTACTTACATGTCGTTTACATCCTTTTCCAGAATATTAATGAAAATGTTAACTAAACCCATCCCTTGTGGCTTACCACCAGAACTCCTATTCCCAAAAGTGGGTATGCCATAATTTATCATCGAACTTTTATTATTTTCCTCTCAAATCAGATTCCAGATTCACAATTAGCTTTTTAAACAAAACAATTTGAACCAATTCACATTATAATTACATCTGCCACATCTATAAATGGCAATTGATATGCAGTAGCTATAAATCCCTAAATCAGAAAGACCAAGGGGGAATAAAGTGGTCAAAAGGAAATTATGGGGGGAAATCTGGACTAATCTGTTCCTTTCAATTAGTAGAAAATATCTGAATCATCCACCTAAACACCAAATCAAAGCCAGTTAAAGTTTTCACCTCATGGCATAACTATAGATCTTTATTTTAACATATTAAATATTTTATTTCATTTGTTTTTAGATTTCTTAAAAAGTTTTTATTTTTCTATTTCTAATGATTTGAGCTAATAAAAGACATTTGCTTAAATTAGACATCACCAAGTAACATCCAGGATTTGTGAATCAAGGTATGCGCTTCTCTAAACAGAGAATGTACAACCACAGAGGCCTTCCCCAGCTTGGAGAGGAAGAAATAAACTAGTATAAGGAGAAAGAGATATTTACAAAGAAAATGCATGGGGTCCAATGACAGGCTCATATTTCATTCACTCTCATGTGCCCCTAACAATAGGCGATAGGCAAGGCCCCACAATTACAGAGTAACTTGAGTAGCCAAGATGGGAATAAATGGCTATTTTATTCCTCATCTAGACAGGGTCTCTCTGGTGGGCACCCCTTGTGGACACATGGGCCAGCAATCCTGTCCTCTTCTCAGATTCACAGGGCTCCACAGCTTTAACTTACTCATATTCATCACTGGAAGGTGACCAAGTGTCAAGAATAGTCTTCAATATCTGGGTTTTATTGCTTACTGGCTCTCTTGGCCTCAACCTCCTGATCTGGAATTAATGTCTACCTGGCAAAACTGTTGGAAGGATTCAGTAATACAACTTCCCAAGGCAATTAATTACTAGGGAATACCAAAGGCAAGAGGTTAGTTATCTGCTAACACCAGGAATTATCTGGTGAAATAAAAGATCCTTAAACTTTTTAAAGTCATAAATGTTGACACCTAATGCTTTAGAGTTTCAACC
>NW_005871110.1:3341512-3460977 GCF_000147115.1 Myotis lucifugus | reverse complement strand
CTTTCTATTAGTCTAATGAGCACCTAATGACTCCATTATAACTCAGCCAGGTAGAAAGGACAACATTCTACTCCTCATACCATCAAACCTAGGTTTTAAGGGTACAATGGAAACTTCAAATGAAACAAGTATTTCTTTACAGAACTATCAATCACTTGGTTCAGTGTTTTTGTCAGAAGAAGGCAATTGAGTTGAAATTTCTTTAAGACATTCTTCCCCAGAAAAAAAAAGTCATCTTCGAAGCCTTATGCAATGAGTTCTATCAGTCAATTTAAGGAGGCCTGGAATTAGAAAAGCTGCAACAAACTAAATGCATTCAAACAGCAGGCTCCACTCTGCATATATTTCCCTAAATCTTGGTCCCTCTCTCACTGTATCCCGTTCCCCCTCTGTTCCTGTGAGGCATTGTCTGAAGAAGTAGAAAACTAAACAGAGTTTATAAATCTTTGTACTTCAGATGAAGCTCGCTTAAGTTTCAGAGTCCTATCTGTTACATATTCAACATTTCCCTTAACTTCCATTTAAGCAATTTTGATGCTATTGTATTGCAAAAGTGACCTTCCAAGAACAGGAAAACAGTACTTCAGAGTTAGTAATGACCTGTCACATTGCCTCTAAAATGGCCACGGCAGGCTCTATAGATTCAGAAAAGTTACACTCCCCAACCCCATTAAAATGGCCAATAATGCCTGGAAAGTGGTTATGTTCCCAGGTAAAGAGGTATTATTACAAAGACTTGACCCTTTCCTGCCTATCCCAGGATGAGAAATTACAACTATTCAACAGGGGAGGTTTAAGGGCCATTAAAAGTGGGCCTTTTTTTCTCTCATAAAATATACTGAAGTAAAAAATATATATCTGGGGAGGGGCAGGTCCTGCTGACAGCAAAGATTTGACATGTGAAGAAAGAATTCTCTTCCCAGGATGGAGCTACAAAGTAGATCAAAGCAGAGTCTCAATTTTAGCTCTAACAACATAAAAACCATTACAATAAATCACTTCTCCATGGAAGAATCTCTTGTATATATGAAGCTGTCAGAAGCCTCCCTTATACACATAAAGGGTACCACATTATACACCAAAAAGGAGCACTATAAAACTAACTCAAGAATGGGAAAGATAAATGAACACCTACAACAGAGGTTGGGCAATTCCTAAATAGCAAAAGTCAAGAAAAAATCCTGGAGCAGGACTTTGATGCATCTCTATTCTCTTCTTGGACTGAATATGCCCCAGTAACACCCATCAATAAATGTCCAGCGCTGTTTTATGACCAAGCTCACTTCTGCTCATTTCAGTTTCCATCAGTTTTCAGCTAGAATATCAACTTGTTACAGCTCCATTGGATGGAACCAGGAAGCCCTCTTTGTTTTGGTGCAGGTAACTTTTTATTTCCTTATTTCTTTTCAGTTTTCCACAGTTGCTGTGAGTATCTCCTTCCTGATTGGTTTATTTAATTTCTGTTCCGCCTGGGATGGCTTCCCTTCATAAATCTGTAATTAAAGAAACCACTGGAGAATGTGGTAACCCCAAGGTTGAAGTGAGTGTTTTTTTTTTAACATGGGTCATATATCTACTCCTTTTGCCAAATGATATTGAAATATTCATGTTAAATTAGCATAAAGCACATCCTGTTTTATGAGGAAATGTTGCAGAACACTATAACTGATGCATAAAATATAAGTTTTCTATTTTCATACACAAGAACAGACTCACATATATCAAGGGTTTATTACTTGTGGTTTCTCAAGCCACGGCAATTTTCCTCATGGTATCTAGAACATAACAAACTTAATTAAGAGTTCTGTGGTTTAAATACTTTAGGTCTTAACATTCATAGAGAATACATTAAAAATCATTTTGTCATTATATAATTCAGGGAGATAGGACATTAAAAAGAAGATGCTAAAGGAATTTTCATCTGCACAACTTTTTTCTTCCCTCAGTGTTGACCAGATGCTCATCTGGCCACAGGTAGCAGAGTTATGCAAACGCTCAAGGTTTATGTAATATATTTTGGCTCAGGGTATATTGTGAAAACAAATGGTGTGTGTAATATTGTGATTTATAATAAGAAGTACATATTTGGTCTTCATCTCGCTTCCTGGCACAGAACTCCTAAACCCCTTGGAAATTCCTAAGTGATAAATAAGAACAGTAAAGGTGTCCTTTGATATATCAGTGAGATCATGTTTGTAAAGCTCCCAAGAATGCAGGCTGGTTGCCAGGCAAGCCAATGCTGCAGTCAGAGGTTTGAAACTTTCAACCTACCCTCGACCTCCAAGGAGGGGAGAGGGGCTAGATCAATCATCGATCAATCATCACTGGCCAATGATTTACTTAGCCATACGTATGTAATGATGATTCCTTAAAAACCCAGAAATGAGAGGCTTCAGAAGGCTTCTGGATTGGTGAACCAGACCTTTCTGCCATGTCTGCCCTGAACTCCAGGTACAGAAGCTCCTTTGTTTGTGTAACTCTTCTCCTGGCTATTGATTCATATCCTTTTTTAAACATGTATTTTTTTTATTGATTTCAGAGAGAAAAAAAGAAACATCAATGATGAAAGAGAATCATCGACTGGTTGCCTCCTGCAGGCCCCACACTGGGGACTGAGGCCCACACCCTGGCATGTGTGCTGACCGGGAATTGAACCATGACGTCCTGGTTCAGAAGTTAATGCTCAACCACTGAGCCAGGCCAGCCAGGCTGATTCATACCTTTCAATATTCTTTGTAATAAGCTGATAATCTAGGGAATAAACTGGTTTCCTAAATCCGAGACTCTCCAGCAAACTAATTAAACCCAAGGCAAGATCATGGGAACCTCTTATTTTTATAAGAACCTGGACTTCCAATCGATATCAGAAATGAAGGGGGGAGGATAAAAAATAAAAACAAAACAATACAAAAACCAAAAAGAAGTAGGGGGGGATGCAACCTCTGGGTAAACAGTGTCAGAACTGAATTGCAGGACACCCCTAGTGCTGGAGAATTGCTTGGTGGTGTGGAACAACCCCTACACATTGTAACTGGAATCAGAATTATAATGTGTAATGGTCAAAATAATAAAAGGGAAGAATATTTTGATACATTAAATTTTCTTTCAAAGAAAGTGGTTTGGCTAAATACAGTTAAACTCACATAATTCCATAATTGGGTCTTAGAGAAAGTAAATCAATATACTAGTAAGAAGAGGAGGATAAAACCTACTTCTGCTACTTCTGTTATAACTATTTTGAGATAGAGAGTGAGAAACGTACTGATAAAGACTCCTTTACCAAGCTTTAGTCAGGCTCACCAGATGGAAGGGGGTTGGAGGGCTATGTGAAAAAGTTGAAGGGATTAAAAAGTATAAATTGGTAGTTACAAAATAGTCATGAGGATGTAAAATACAGCATAGGGAATATAGTCAATAATATTGTAATAACTATATATGGTGCCAGATGGGTACTAGACTTATTAGGGGATCACGTCTTAAGTTATGTGAATGTCTAACCACTATTTGTACATCTGAAACTAATTTAATATTGAACGTCAACTGTAATTTAAAATTTTTTTCAGCCCTCTTCTCAACTAAGCCTCAACCTCAGCCTCATCCTGGCCTTACCAGGCCTGCATAGCCCAGTCTTAGCAAGAATCCCACTAAATCAGTTTTGTGAGGATCTCCCACCCATAATGCCTGAATATGATCAAATTTCTCATTCCTACCTTTAATATCTGATCACCTTGGCCTGTCCTCACTCAAAATCCTGTCCAGTCAGTGCAGCAAGAATCCCTCTACCCTTAAAATACCTTTAGTATTTTAATCAAATTTCTCATTCCTACCTTTAATATCTGATCCCCATGGCCTGTCCTCACTCAATATCCTCAGTGCAGCAAGAATCCCTCTACCCTTAAAATACCTTTAGTATTTTGCCATCCACTGATGCCCTCACTCTATTCATTGGCTATAAATCCCCGCTTGTCCTTGCTGTATTCAGAGTTCAGTCCCCTTTCTCTCCCCAATTGCAATTGTCTTGACACCTGAATAAATTCTTTCTGATCATTTTAACAAGTGTCAGAATAATTTTGTAACAGAATTCATCTTTATTGGACAGAAATTTGGAGGGAGGTTTGGCAATTGTACACCTTTCTTCCCAAGACCAAGTTTAGTGATTCAAGTTTGGTGCTTGAAATCAGTGGTGGTTTATCATATTTACACCATAGAAATCATCAAACACTACAAATCAGGGCTTCTCTCCTCTCTCCTTGACACCTCCAGTTGTTAAACATTTACCACACACTAACAGTTGGAGATGACTATAAATGGTCTCATCCCAAATCCCAGACTGGGGCTGCTGTGTAGGATTTGCATTTATCCTATCAGTATGGTGCCCTGAGCACAACTCTATTAGCAGGTCCAGGGTCCAAATTAGGATAAGAACTTATACAATCATCCTAGGATCCATTACTCATGTTTGCTATATCTAGGTTGATTATACATACCCATTTCATTATTTATTTAGAACTTGTCCCAGTGTTTTCATCTTTTAACATCTTTTAATAAAAGTATTATGCTATCTTTTGAAAGGGAAAATGTGTTTGAAAGATTTTCACTTTGTGCTTCTAGCTTCTGCCATGGTCTGGTATAATGTGTGAGACACATGTACTGAGAGCAGAATTAGAGTTCTTACTCTAACACATGCAAAAATCTGAATGATAATTTAGTACATCAATAAAACAAAAATTCATAACTACTTCTTGTTAGGGTTGATCGAGCAATTGAATTGATACCCCTCCCCTGGGAACTGGCTTTCCAGGTCATTTCACTATGGACATTCCCTTTGCCTACATTTCACTTGCAGTGACCACATTCCGTTATCTCCCCTCCGGGTATGCATAGAGAAGTCTCAGGCCAGGAAAAAGCCCACCAAAAGTCCTTTAAAAGCTGACTCCCCTCACTGGGTGCTGGAGCCATCCAGGCTCAGCCACCTGGTGTGTGGATGATCAAATAAATTCATAATCCCTCACCACTCTGGCCTTGTGCGTTCCTCCTTTGGCAACCTAACACTTCTATTTTTATTTTTAATCTGAAAGATGACCAGTGACAACTCATCTCTTTTTCCAACCCTTTATAACAGCCCTATTTCAGGCCACAGGCAGAATACCTAGTGATAAAGCAAAGTATATTTCTGCCACCATCAATCAGGGACTGGTCCCTCCTTCCAGACAAGGTGTGGGAGGAGAGGCATCCCATGCTGCTAATGGCACTGGTCAACCAGTGGGTGGACAAGTCTCATGACCCACGCTGAAGTCTTCAAGGAGCACAAAGCTGCCAGAACTTGAGAGAGAGGATTCAGTAGCAGAGATGAAAAATTATGACTTAGAAGTGAAAAATCTAAATGAAAAACAATCTAAAATAGTCCTGCTATAGAGGGTATAACGTATCTTCAAAGGTTAGTAGTATTCTTAAGAAGACTGCACCCAAAGTCAATTTAACAAAAGCAACTGCATAAAATGCATTTATATATCACTAGATAAAGCATGACTTTTCAAAATAAAAAACTTATTTACATTAAGTTTCTACATTCTCTGTTTCAAATTTTCTTGTACATATAAAAAAGAATCAATAGCTGTCAACATGGCTCCATTAGCCGAAGAAAAGCTTTGTATACAGATGTTCAGCTTTATGTCAGAATTATCAGGTGCTTGAAATTGAAAATCAATCAACTTAATTCCATAATGGTTCTTGTTTGTTTGTTTGTTTCATCCAATTTATAAAATCAAAGTAAACCTTAGGGGGATATTAAAAATGTCTTCCCCTCAAAGATTAGAAAGGAAACTAGGAGTGCTCAAATGAAATTGATGATTTAATTGTGAAATTCAATAGCTGTCTTTGGAACATACCATCTTTCATAAGTAAAGAGTGTTTTGATGGTATTTCTACTTTTAATTAGATAAAATTTTATTCTCTAATATATTGGAAAGAAATTGATAGGGAAAATAGTTTTGCCATATTTATATTTGGTGAAACAACCAAAGGGATTATTGAAACAACTTTTGCCTAATAAAATATTAATCATTCACAGATACTTTATTTTTGAAAATAGCCTTTTAATGGATCTCTTATATAGGTTCATCAATAAAATAAAACAATTTGATGGTCAGTAAATATTTTTAAAGAAATATAATTTAAATGATTTTTCAGCACTATTCTCACTCTTGAAAATCTCCCAGTTTGGATGATAAATTACATGATCACTTAGCCATATCCCATCCCTGAAAAAAGTGAATGGAATTTTCTATTTAGGACGAAGGGTGGAACAATAGAGAATGTAGAAACCAGCATTATTCTCATTTTTCCTTTTGGCCTATGCTCATACTTAGATTCCTTTTCCTTTAAAACATTCATTTTTGAGTGCTCAATGTAGTTGAGCCTGTGAACAGGCTGGGGGAAATGGAATAAGCTGAAAGTAAATTATCATTCTATTCCATAGAAACCATCTGGCAATAACACTGAGCATATTTATTGCACCACTCATCATACAAAGGTTTACTTTTACTTTATTATCATTTTCTTCTCTTTAGTGAGAGACAAAACAACTGGTTGACCACAAATTTTGCCTTTCTAAACTCCTGCCCTCACATCTTGCATGACTAAGTATAATGAATGATAAATTAGCCAGTGGCTTTATTCACTCCATTGAGCAACTGCTCAACTGAATGACAAATAATTAGCAATAGTTTTCCGTTTTAATATTGCCAAAACAATGAGTAAAAGAATGAGTTCCTTTGAAAAGTTGTAAGTTCTAAGTTTGAATTCAACGTTTTGGCAAGCTGTGTTATGGGTTATGTTGTTATGCTATTCTATGCTATTCTATGCTATGCTATGTTATGCTATATATTATGTTGTATTATGCTGCCGTGTTGTGATGTGATGTAATGTTATATGGACGATAACTCCTAGCACCTCAAAATGTGACCTTATTTGAAAATAGGGTCTTTAGAGGTATAATTAGCTGAGGTCTTAGTAGAGTAGGGTAGAACCTTAATCCAATATGACTGTTGTCCTTACAAGAAGAGTGTAATTTGGACACAGACACATGTAGGGAGAATGCCTTGTGAAGACAGAGGCAGAGATTGAAGTGATACAGCTGTAAGCCGAGGAATGTCATGGGTTGCTGGTGGGCCCAAGAAGCTAGGGGAGAAGCATGAAACAAACTCTTTCTCAGAGCCCTTAGAAGGAACCAACTCTACTGACACTTTGATTTCAGACTTCTAGCCTCCAGAGAAGGAAGTCTGTGAAACAATAAATTTCTGGTTTTAAGCCATCCAGTTTGTGGTACTTCGTTGTGGCAGTCCTAGGAATGAATATACTACCTAACCCGCTGGACCTCAGTTCCCTAGTGTGTATAATGAGGGCACTAGTAATATCCACTCTCAGGCTTGTGGCAAAATTAAAATAGTCAATGTTTCAGGAAAGCACTCTGCAAACTGGAGAGCACTAAATTCATGATGCAGACACCACTGAAGTGAGAGAACAGTCCACAATTCCCCTTCTCTGAGACCTTCTGAGGGACACCCAAGAAGGCCAGACATCTCTCCTGGGGATTCAGAAGCTCTGGTCACTCCCTGCTGCGCACCTGGTCTGAGCCACCTCTTCGTCTGTGCACTAAGAGCAGAGAGAGGCAGTCTGCAGGATGAAAGGAGAGAAGCAGAAGCCTCGCAGGGAGAAAGGGAGAGGATGCCTGAGTGATGGGTACAGGCTTTCACATTCTTGCTTCACATCCCTTCCTCTGTGCTGTGTGCATTCTGTACTCCACTTCCTGTACATCCTCTCTGTTGCTGGGAAGAAGTCAATATCAAGGTGAAGTATAAATACATACAATAACACGATAATAGAGTGTAAGAGATAGAAATAAGATATGAGAGACAGTGGTGAAGGAGAGACTGAGAGTCACAATGTTTTTTGTATAGTTCAATTAAGTCATCCAAACCCTGGACTCAACTCCACTGAAACACTACCAGAGCTATAATCATTGCATATTAGAGACTTTACTTCTATTGACTTTCAAAAGAAAATAGCGATATGACCTAGAAAGGTGACTGTTTCAAAAACACATAAACAAAAAGCAGCCTTCTTTTTGAACCAGGATGAATTCCTGGTTCTGGGTGAAGTCCAGTATTCTAAAAATAAAACAGCTACATTCACTAATTTATTTGATCAGTCAAAGACAGATAAATAAAATCTGTCTCAAGACAAGGCTTCCTATGTGTTTTGTTTTGTTTATACCCTATAGTAACCAGTCAACAAAACCCTACCCCCCTTGCCAAGGATCACCCGATCTCAAGAAATCCATTCTCTGTGAACTCTTCATAAATAACTGAAAAGCAAATTATGGAAGTAAATGTTTGTTGAAACCCTTTACTCTTAGTTGAGGCCACATAAACCTTAGGCAATGCTTGTGGAGCAGCAGAAAGGCTAAATGGCCAGCATTATCAAAAGGAAAATGCAAACCATAAAACCATAAAATCGATGAGGAATTCTAGAATCAATACACATGGAGGAGGGCCAGTGCTGTGCAAGGCATGTGGGCAGTACCACTCAGACGCCTGCACCCAGAGTGAAAAATGATCGGCTTACAGAACAATACAAGGTGATTATGACCAAGGAAGTGTACTGACTGAGAGCTTCTCAGAAGTTACACTCTGTCTTGATCAGTTTTTTATTCTCCAGAGAGCCTAGCAGAGTGTTAGCCCCAAGATGTTGCTTAATGATCCCTATAGAATTAAAGGGAATTTTTAGTTGGGATGTGTGCTACTTGACTTATGCAATTTAATTGGGTGGTTGAAATTAAAACGGGAGCAGAACCAACTCAATTTAATAAAATCCCATCTGGCCTGTATCTCTGGCCTCCAAGCCTTTCAAGGAAGAAAAGAGAGTAAGTTTGAAATAGGTAAGAGCACCATTCAGTGTGGAGTCACATTCATTCACAAAGCTTTTGAATATTAGACCTTTGATGGTATCCTCACATGAGGTTAGACATGGCTACTAGATACTCTGACAAGGTAGAATAAAGAAGACAGACATCATACAACTTTATGTTTGTGTCTCTTTACTAAACCAGCTCTGAGTACTATTTTTATAAATACAGTAGTTTCTCCCCCCCCCCCAGCCCCCCAATTGGCAGGGGATACATTTCAAGACCCCCAGTGGATATTTGAAACCACAAATAGTAATGAACTCTGTATACAGTGTTGTCAAAAGTAGTTCTACAGTTGTAATACAAATAAATAGAACAATAATTAATAAATAATAATATAAGAATAAACTGTTTTATGAACTCACAACTGTAAACCTACTTTTGCCCACCCCTGTATAATATGTTTTTCCCTATACATACATACATTTTCACTTAAAGGAAACATTTCACAGCTTTTCTTTAGTATATTCAAATTACCAACTTCACTACTCTTGCACTTTGAAGCCATTAGGAAGTAAAATAAAGGTTACTTGAACACAGGCACTGTGATACGACCAAAGTCAGTCTGATAACCTAGACATCTGCTAAGTGATTAATGGGGCTGATAGCGTACACACCATGAATATCTGGACAAAGGCATGATTCATGTCCCTGGCAGGATAAAATGAGATGGCAAAGGATTTCATTATGCTACTTAGAATGGCACCCAATTTAAAACTTATGAATTGTTTATTTCTGGAATTTTCTACTTAATGTCAGACCACCATTGACTGTGGGTAACTGAAACCACAGTAAGAGAAACTGCAGATAAGGGGATTACTGTACTGAAATTATCTTATGAATAGCCAAAAGGTTCAAATCAATTATATATAAATATTTATATTATAATATCTATAACACTCATTAGTAATTCCAGTAGCCTTAGAAAAAAGCAGTGGCTCTGTGAGGACCTTCTCAATCATAAAATCAGATCTGTTCAGGCCAGGGAGTTCTCCATCATAGGAGCCAAACACCCACAGTATCCAAGCAAAAAAAAAAAAAGTACCTTAAAGGAACTATTGCTTTTTCTCTGAAACATCAGGGTTAGCACAGTGCTGGCCACATAACTACTCACTCTAAAAGCCAAGCACATCCACATGCCCACAGCTTCCTTCTGAAAAGCAGCATGGAAGATGATTTCTGCCTTCGTTGCCATGCTGAGCTTCATGAGACTCACTAGCAAGGCCAAGGCTACATGAGACTCACCATCATGTCCAAGCCTAGATGAGACTCACTATCATGGCCAAGGCTATATGAGACTTACTATCAAGGCCAAACCTATAGGAGACTCACTATCATGGCCAAGGCTAACTGGTCCAGGGGTCAGTTCTGAGACATGCCACCCTCACTATCATGGCCAAGGCTAACTGGTCCAGGGGTCAGTTCTGAGACATGCCACCCACAAAGGCCAGCAGAAGTCTATGGAGTAAACCGAAAGAAGAACCTCGCCAGGAGAGACGCTCTGTACTCCACAGTGAGCAACTAAATCAGTAAAATTTGCAGGGAGTTTCAATACCTCCAAAAGATTCAGAATCAAGAGAGTAATATGGAAGCCAAGGCATACAGAGAAAAGTCAGTAAGGCGAGGTCATGAGACAGCAGAAACCACAAGTCAGAGAAGAGAGTAGACAAAGAAGATACTCAGTAGCAGATAACATAAAAATCTCCATAGAAATTGAAGAAAGTAAACTTATTCAGAAATATAAATAAGTCTGAGGGAACAAGAATAAGAGTGACTATTGTTACGTGTTGAATTTTGTCACTGGAGTGTTCATATGTTGAAGTCCTAACCTTCGGTACCTTGGAGTTTGACGACCTTATTTAGAGATACAGTCTTTATAGAGGTAATCATGTTAAAAAGTGGTCAGTAGGGTATGGTGTTAATTAGATGTGACTGGTCTCCTAATAAAAAGAGGAAATTTGGAGACTGACATGCACATAGGGAGAACACCCTGTGAAGATAAAGGAAGAGACTGGGGTGATGCTTCTACAAGCCAAGGAATGCCAACGACAGCAGGCAAACACCAGCAGCGGGGCAAGAGGCATGGAGCAGATTCTCTCATGGTCCTCATAGGGAGCAGCCTTGCCAATACTTTATCTCTGATTTCCAGCCAGCAGAGTTGTGAGACAATAAATTTCTGATGTTTAAGCCCCCCACTTTATAGTGCCTTTGTAAGGCAGCCCTAGCAAACTAACCAAGATACCTAGACACACTGTTGAAGCAGAAACATTTGCTCAGTTTTATGGGGCCAACCATTTGGCTACTGGGCTGACTTTGTCTTCTCCCTTGCTCGTGTACCCCCACAATAACCCCCATCACCTTAGATAACCTGTGCTTCTCTGTTCCCTGAAACCTGGATGAACTAAGCTAACCCAGTGGGAGTTCAGCAATGCTTAGGAATGAGTAAATGAAGCAGTTGGAAGCTAAGAAGCTGCTGCTTTGGGATCCTCAAATTAGAGGATCAGGAAATTTGAAACAACTTTCAAGAGAGCTTCAGGGAGTAGCATCCAGCCAGCAACCTCAACCACTTGGCAGAAATGAAGGAGAATAACAGGTGAAGCCAAGAAACCTACATCCTGACAGGCTTTCTGCTGGGGGAATGATCAGGTCTCTCAGCCACTGGCTGTTCCCATTCAAGCCACTCTCTGCAATAGAACAGTCCTAAAGGAAACAGAGTCCAATTTCTACAATCCAGGGTCTGCAGTGCAACAAATACTCAAGAAATCAGTATTATCTCTGAAGGAAGCTTTTTGGTTACCCAAAACAGTTGCTTTAAGGTGGCCCAGGGACAATATTGCATGGGTACTTTGTGTGTTCTTTTAGTCTTCACTCTTCCTTACAGCTCATTCTTTTACATCCTGGATTCACTGGATGCCTGGTGTGAGGAAAGATCTGGCACATGTCCTGATTCAGCCATCTGTGCCTTCTCTCCCCACGAAGGTGAGAATACATCAAAATAAATTATTTCGAAAGCACATTCTCTTCATTCAAGTCCTACTTCAAGACCTCACAATAGAGAGCACCACCAGGATTCTCATTCTTGGCAGCAGCTGAATGGGGCTGCAGAAAAATATGCTCAGTGGTTGCTCAGAGAGAAAGGAAGACTTGGGGTGAAAGCTCTTCCAAGTTTCGGAGAAAGACAGAGCCCAGTGCCAAGACTGCCTTCTAGGTGGTCAAACCGCATTGCTCGTTAGTTACCGTGAATGGGATGATTCCAATTCAGCCCTGGACAAGGTGGCAAGTGAACATGTGAGTTTACTTGCTGTTAATTAAATGTTTAACTTACATATTTTCCTATTTAAGCCAGTTTTAATTTACGTTATCCTTTTACACCATTATATTGAATAGGCTTTCCAGAAGAGCATGAATGAAACTAACAATTTTTGAGTACTTTCCTTCTGCCAGCTAGACAATATAATGGGCTCACAGTCTATTCCTTTTACCTTCACAACATCCTTGTGAGATTAAGACTTTTATCTTCATTATAAGAGAAGTGAACAAGCTCAGAAAGGTTAGGTAACTCAGCTAGGGTTACACAGGTAGTAAGTAGGCAGAAAGAGCAAGATTTAAACCTAGGCTCTTAGTATTACACTCTCCTGGAAATAGAGGATGTTTTTCAGTATCAGAAAAGAGAGATTATATGGATATAGTAATTAAACATCTCCTTTATCATTAATTTTTTACATTTCTGGGTAAATCAATTAGCACCACTATCAGAATGTGAGAGTTAAAAATTTCTAGAATTACTATGTCATATTTATTGCTAATTAATATAAATCCCATTTTAGAATTGTAGCCAATAGAATTATTATTTAGGGATCCTCTGGTCCCACAAAATCCACTTTTTAAACTAGTCTAGGCTAAAAGGACTCTCCTATAATTTCTAAATAATATTTACAAATTTCATAGTGTTCAATTGAGAAAATAATTATAAAAATAAAATATAAACTTGGTGATACTTTTAAATAAATTAATCACATTAAATTCTATAAACATTTGAAAAATTAGTAGTACTTATGTGAAAAGGCATGTTACTTATTTCATCTACAGACACTGGTTGGTTTATACATAGATTCAAGAAGCCTTAGAAATCTCCCCAGTTTGTCCAAGGAAGCCACTAGGTTAGGAAGCTCTGATCCAGGCCAGTTCCATAGATGGAGACATATAAGCCCAGAGGAGAAAATTACGTGCTCAAGGTCAGTTACAAAGGCAAGAGTAAAATTTTAATCCTCTGACTTGCACATAAGTGGTTTTTTTCCCATTTAAAAACAGCCCACCTAATTGACGGAAGGTAAATTATTCATTTACACTGTTTTTTCCTAAAGCATTAATAGTAGGGAGAACAAATTCAGGTATGCAAAAGTACACATTTATTTTTTCTAAAACTGAATGTAATGTCAATGTTGAATCCTTATTCGATCAAGGACAAAAATGTTAACCGTAATCAATTCTGAGTAAACTCAGTCAATTCAGGATTGCCCTCTTCTTTAAGGGTTTACCTGCTGCGAGGGCGATGGGAGCGAGGGCCACCACACAATGCCAAGGCTTTTGAGATGTCTGGTGTCTGAATGTCATCCATCCACACCAGCTGTCTCTGAGAGGCAACTCAACCCTTTAGTCCCAGGATGTCATTCCTTCCATGCTGCCACCACTGAGGCTGATATCTATTTCCACCACGTCCCTGGTCACACTGCCCCTGCCAAATTCCAGTCTTACTTCCCTTTTCCCAACCTTGAAGACTCCTAGTCCTAGGGTCCACTGATTTTCTCACAGTTCTCCTATGCCGTCTTCAAGGTCAGGGCAAAAGTTTAGCCTTTTGTACCTTTTATCTTACTATTACTTCTGCCCTGGGTTCCAAAACTGTATTAATTACTCTGTATTTTTCCACTCATCATTCTTTCTGTGGTCTCCCTTCCCTAAATCATACAGAAGACAGGCAATTGTGAAAATACATCTCTAGATTTTGCTACATTTTGCTCTGTGGTGACTAAAGTAATTACAACTGGACTAGTATCATTGTTAAAATGTCTTCCATGTAAGTCATCATCCTTTATGTTAATCACTTCCCATAATACACCTAATATAATTTTTAGCCCCCCTGCAAAAAAAGCATGAAAGATCTGCAAGACAAATGTATAAGCATTTGCAGTAAAAATGATAGTAAAATTGGTTCCTCTCACGATAGAAGAGGAGACTCATATAGGTGTAAATTGATATCCTTACATATAGTTAAGGTGTGAAAATTGCACAGAATAATAAGTCCTCTCCAACTGTTTTAA
Organism: Myotis lucifugus; assembly: GCF_000147115.1. NCBI lineage: Eukaryota > Metazoa > Chordata > Mammalia > Chiroptera > Vespertilionidae > Myotis > Myotis lucifugus. Next base: position 3,446,694 of record NW_005871110.1, on the reverse strand, counting down.
ATGGCAGCTTAAGTTGCCTGTCTTAATTGTTCTCTAAAAGTTCCACTTACTCAACATTCTTTCCCCTTCAGTATGGCATGGCCTGAAATAGTCACCATCAATGCACTGGGTAATAAGGTCGAGTCATTGCCTCCAGAAAACCCTCAGCTTAATGAGATCGAATCTAATGTCAGCAAAGCTTTCTGGTCTAGGAATAAAAGCAGAGTCCAATATCCTCAATAACCCAAATTTCCTATCCTGGTCTCCATTGCATTTAATGAACTTCTAATCCCCCTTGCCAAGACCTCACCCTACGCAAAAAGGAACCTCACATGTGCTGAAACACCAACCTTTCTCACCTACTACCATCACCAGTAACTGTGTGCCATGATGATGAGGTCCCTCTGAAGGGCAGCTCCCTGCACCAGCCTGCTACAAGTTCCAAAATTCTTGCAATTAGTCTCCTTTTGGCTAGCGTATTGAATGTCACTAGATTTTAAACAAATGTATAATCTGAAAGGTTTACTGTTATACAAGTCATTATTAAGCTAGGAAATTCCCAGGTAAAATTAAGTGATCTAACTAGCTGCATTAGGAAAAGAGAGAAAGTGCACGAGGAAAGGCAGCAAATGAGGAGCTACAGCAGCAGGCACAGTGGAAACACATAATGAGAGGAAGCACAGAAGAGAGGTGCAGTTTTGAAAGGAGTGGAGGGAGAGATGAAAGAAGGATAGCATAAGCTGGGAATTAAATGGTCAAAAAGAAAGTTGGCCTAACTCTCTTAAACAGAACATAAAGTAACATAACTGACTTTTCAGGTCAATCCCAGAGTGAACAAGAACCTCTCTTGAGAGAGGAATGAAGACTGGTCTCCTATATTGAAATTCATGGTCAGAGTCATCAATTATAAAATGATTAGCAGTGTTGGATGATGTGACAAATCTGCCCTCCTGCTGATTCATTTTATCCATAGCTAAGGAAGCAGCTCCAACATTTAATGAAATGATAAAAGGATGATTGCAAAGGTACCTGAATCTAAACATAATATTTCAGGGATGTTCATACTAGTGCAATAAACAGCAGATCCATTATTTTCCTTGATCTGAACACTGAACTCTGATTAGTGTAGCTATCTTAGTTCATTTGGGCTATTATAACAAAATACCATAGTATAGGAGGCTTCTAAGTAACAGAAATTTATTTCCCACAGTTCTGGAGGCTGAGAAGCCCAGGATCAAAATACCAGCAGATCTGATGTCTGGTGAAGGCCTGCCTCCTGGCTGTTAGGTGGTGCATTCTTACTGTATCCTCTTATGGTGGAAAGGCCAACTCAGCTCCCTATGGTCTCTTTTTATAAGGGCACTAATCCCTTTCATGAGGGTTGCATCCACATGACCTAATTACCTCCCAAAGGCCCCATCTTCAAATACATCTCATTAGGGATTAATTTTTAACATATGAATTTTGGGGGAGACACAAACATTAAGCCCATAGCAGCAGCCTAAGGTAGTATTTGGTTTCTTAACTAAAACCTCATGGCAGCATCTCAGACTCAACCTCTGGTCACCAAAATCCTCAAGAACTTTCTACACTAACTTCCATCAAGTCAAGTATCTTCCATCATGTAGTTGGGCAAGCTTCCCTCTATTTGTTTGACCTTTAATTTGAATACAATTCTATATACTGTGTCGGTTAAATGTAGCTTTTCCAGTTTCAGCTCATTATTTTAAACTTTAATTCTATCAGCTCTATATTTCCTGATCTCCCTACATTTGTGTCACCCGACGCTGGCCAATTATGCCTTCTACGTTTACCTTAACAAGATAAAGCCAAGGACAGAACTCTATGGCACAAAACCAACAACTTCTTTCCAGCAAAATTAACAAGTTATATATGCACCTGACATTATTCTCAACCATCCCCAAGGAGGAGGAGGATGAAGATCATAAAAATCATAAAAATGATGATGGTGATGATGATAATCCCTAACATTTTTTAATCATGTGTCAAGCCCTATGCCAACTGGTTTAAATGTAATATCTAGTTTAATTCTACAACAATCATATTGGGTAGTTGTAGTTTCAAATATTATCCCCAGATTACATTTGAGAAAACAGAAGCAGGCTTAGAGGTGTTATAAAGCTTGCCCAAGATTAGACAGTAAGTGATAAAGCTGGAATTTTACAAGCCAGATCATCTGCCCCAGAGCCTAATTCTTAACCACTCCATTCTGCTATCTGCAAGGCTTTATTGAGCCCTTCTGAAATCAAGATATAAAGGCTGAAAGGGCCCTTCTGAAATCAAGATATAAAGGCTGAAAGGGGCCAAAGGTAGGATGTGAAAAACAAATGATCCTGCTGCAAGGACAAGCCTTATAAACTAAGCTATTTTAGAACAGAAGAGTTTATTGGTGCTAAACAATGTGAATCAGAACTAAGCATTGCTTTCGGTTTAGCTGTCCAACTTTAAGGTTACAGACTGGAAATTTATAAACTCACACAGAAAAGGACGAAGAAAAATGAATAGGCCACTCCCTATGAGGATTCAGTAAAGGAGGCTGGCTTTCTTCTCTCTGCAGACCCTGGCCTGGCCCTGGGCTGCTTTGCCCTGGGAATAATGGGGTGGGGAGGGGGATAACTGAAGCTCATAACTCCCTCCTACTGACTAGTCATACACTGCTCGGGGACGGAGCTTCTCTCAGAAAGTCCTACAGAACCAGTCATTGAGTTTTCCTCAACTAATATCTGAGGTGCAGGAACTGCAATGCCTACCAATGAGCCTTCAAAGTTCCAATCAAGTAGAAAAATATAGCCACTGAAGTTAGTGGCTTGAATTCTTCAAGACAGATGCCATAACTAACCTCCAAATTAAATGTTATCAAGTTCAAAAATCTCATTACCAACCAGTTTATCAATTACTATCTCAGTGCCCAAAGGTAACAAGTTATTCATGGTCTGTCATCCCAATTGTTTTCAGCAAGTAAATGAGAGAAAGTGCCTTCAGAAAGATCCATCTCCATCTCTCATTGTATGACCTGGGGCAGTAACCAGGCCACCTCCAAACTACTGAGGTGGTCACATGAGATGATGAATGGGAAACTGTCTCGGAACCTGAGAGATATAAAAACAAAGTTGTTACTCTCATTATACGTTTGGGAACAAATTGTTATCTATATTAGAATTAGTCTCATATGATATGCAAAGTGCTTCCTAATCAAGCCATCTACTTCATGAACCTCAGCACTTCCTTTTACTTTCTCACTCCTATCTCTCCTACACTCCAACACTCCATATCCACATATCCCCCAGTGCTTTTTCTATGCCTCTATTCCATTGTGTTGGCAAAGATATGCTGCTAAAGAGGCCAAATATCACTCTTAAAAATTTTAATATTAAAACATACAGGAAACTTGATTCTCATTTATTTCTCATTATCTGACTTTATTGCCCTAGGCAAAATATCTTAATAGCCAAACATTTGCAAAATGCCTTTACTTTTATGTCCTTGATTCCAACCAATTGCTTTAGAATATTTCTCAATTGCTTTAGAATATTTCTCCATGTCTTTAATAGTATCAAATCCAATTAACTGAAATGTTAATTTTTGTTAAGATGGAATAATAAATCATAAACTAAGAAGAGCAGTCCTGTGGACAAGAAAATGTTAGAAATTTCTCCTCCTGCTCCTTTCATTAAGAGAGTTATTACAGTGATGGGAGGAGCCTGGATTTAAAAAATCACCAAATGGGGATTTAGGAAATATTTGTGAAACTTTCTCTGAAATAAGCTTAACAACTTTGTCTAACAGTCTTGGTCTTGTGGATTTTAAGTGTTTAATAAAATCTCCTAGGTCTTTGACCAGAGACCCTAGACATCCTTCACAATATCCCAGGACCCAAAGAAGTCATGACAATTGAAAAGGGCCTTGTACCAGCACATGCTGCCTGCACTTCCTGCAAATCCTGCTACCCTCTTTACTTGCAAACTCCCATTCTCCTTGAAAAAGTGTAACCGGACAACCAAGGGGTCTGAGCTGCCTGTCACTACTTGAGCCAATTAAACAGAGACAAGATTGAATCATATATGAGCATTTACTCAAATAATGCCAGCAGTATGGGAGAGCAGCAGGTCATCCACAAAAATCTGCTCTGATCCCTCCCCGCCTCCCCCGCCCCCATAAGCCAGCTGCTTATATTGGGTAGGAGGCAAAGATTGCATGGGAGAGTAAGAATTACAGGCCTGGGGAAGTAGGCACCATGTCATTGTTACAGGTTACAGGTAAAGTGGGCTTGGGGGAGGGAGGGGTCGCAAAGGGTGCCTACCTCCGGGACTAGATGGTTCATCCACCAGGTTGTATGTCTTTCCACAATGGTAGGCAGTTCTCGGGAAAAGAGAAAGGATTGCATTCCGATGTTAGCTCCCATGTTCCCAGGCATACAACTCTCAGCCAGGTTAGAATGTGCTCTCTAATCATAACAGAACAATCACGGTAAACAGAGCATGATTAATATTTCTTATCATTGTAGCTAGTCCCCAATATTCTATTTCTGCCCCTAACAGAAGCAGCTGAGCCATCTCACCCTTGAGCATCTCTCCTGACACTGCATCATGCATGCAAGGCTCTGGCTTCAAGGGCACCATGACAATTAGAAAGTTTATCTATTTCAACACTTTTAAATTGGAACTATCTTCCATAGACTTTGGATCCTGTTTACTCATCTTTGATCCCAAAATCTCCTAACACAGCACCTGACAACTAGCATCTGGAGAAAATATTTGTTTACACATCAGAAAAAATGTCTGCTAGGCTCTTGAATAAATAGTAACCTCAGGGATAGCTCTTTAATTCCAAAACCTACACAAGCTTGAAATTTTTTAAATGGAAGTCTAATTACTATTTCAGTGTGTCGTGCCCTTTTCAGGGTAAAATTCCCAGATGCCCCAAAGGTGTGGAAAGATTCCCAAACCTTTTGTTTTATCACCTACCTGCATTTTCCTCTGCATATCGTGATCGCTAGTGGATGTGAAATTGACTAAGAGAAAAAGAAGGTACTGTAATTGACTCAGTAAAATTACCACTAAAGCGTCAGCCTTTAAGATACACTGCAGTGCAGCACAGCTCTCTTTTTCATTGTTAGAGTAAATTAATCATCTCAAGCTATTTACAAGGCTCCAAATATTGCCCTGAGATGACAAACCTCTCACTGATACAAGGGTCAGGTGACTTCCAGCAAAGCCGTGCAGTTTATAAACTCATCAGCCAGTGGAGGAAAAAAATTGCATAAAATAGGTATAGATATAGTCATATTTCAAGAGAATCCTTTTCTACCTCCACCTACTGATGCATATCTTCAGCACAGGAATATTTAATATATTATATTCATCAAATTTAAAAGCTGACAGACTCATAAAGCTGTTCACTTGTTATAATTATTAGTTTGCCCTTCAATTGTCTTCCTAAACTGGGGGCTCTTTGAAGGCAAAAACAGTGCTTGCTAATCTTTATATCCTCTCCTAATACCTTGCCCTGACATACCAAGCACTTGAAAATGTGCTGGAATAAATCAGAATGTATCCATGATCAATTCTAAAATAGCTAATTTTATTAACAGTCCTTGTATTTTTCTGAGAGGCAATTTCATTCAATTCTCGCAACAATTCTTTGATAATTCTTTGATTATCTCCATTTTAGAGAAGAAACTGAAATGAAAAAAGGTAAGTAACTGGCCCTGGCCAGTGGCTCAGATGGTTGGGGGTTTGATTCCTGGTCAGGGCACATATCTAGGTTGCAGGTTCGACCCCTGGTTGGGGTGAGTACTGGAGGCAACTGATCTATGTTTCTATCTATCTATCTCTCCTCCCTTCCTCTCTCTATAAAAATCAACAAAAACATACAACATACTTTGGGTGAGGATTTTTTTTAAGTTAAGTAACTGGCCCAAAGCCACATAGCCACATGTTTTCTAAGCTCATGCATGTGTTTGACCACTCTCTTATCCTATATAATAAAAGCATAATATGTAAATCGACCGAACAGCAGAACTACCGGCGGAAGGGCTGGTTGCTATGATGTGCACTGACCACCAGAGGGCAGATGCTCAACGCAGGAGCTGCCCCCAGCCCGCAGGGCCCAGGCCAGCCAAAGTGGGTGCCAGTGGGGCGGGGGCGGGGGGATTAGCGGAGGGGCCGATCACCCCACGGGTCACCTCACAGATCGGTGCTGATCACTGGCCAGGCCTAGGGACCCTACTCATGCATGAATTTTGTGCACTGGGCCTCTAGATCCCTCTATAAATTCCTAGACACCCAACTCTGTAATTTCATCCAGGTGCTTGAAACTAGGTAGGCCAGGCTAAAATAACTTCTGTAGCCATATTCCAGTGGTTTTCATAATAGAGGTTTATCCCTTAGGTAACTTTGGAGGCTTTTGGAGAGGCAGGGTCACAATATGGAAGAAGCCTTGGAGTTCTCTGCCTGACCCCCAACCTGCAGACAGAGGAAGAGAATGGGTATCTGTACATCATTTTCACTCACATCCTATTGGCTAGGATTCAGTCATGTGACCACACCAACCTACAGAGCAGGCTGGGAATGTGCTTCAGCTGTGAGCCCAGAGAAGGTACATATTGGTAAGCACTAATAGCCTCTATCCCAGAAAAGGAGGGGACTAACAAGGCACACCCAGCATCGGGGGACTTCAGAATCTCAGCAGTAAGAGGCTTTTCTCCTCAATTATCCTGCAGGCTTTCTGTTTTCCAGTCTCACTCTCAACCACTCTGTTCCTTTAGCAACTGCAGCTTCCCCTACTGCCCTATGCTGATGTAACCTGAAGAGATATATATATTTAAATCTCTATAATACAGGCCTATGTCAATTATCTTTTGAGAAAAAATTTATTCAAAATGGATCTCTTGTCCTACAAATGTATTAGGACATGCCATTTCCACTGCATAAAGCTGCTTCCCTTCAGGAAGAATTCAGTTCCAGGTTAGTCTTAAAAAGCAAATTCTTTAAATACACTTAAAATTGTAACATTTTATTTATGGAAACTGTATTTACAATAAATTAGGATCATAGATTTTGATAAAGCAAAGTTAATCTATGGTGTATTGAGTGCCAAATACAAGTTATACTCCATTCATTCATTCATTCAATAAATATGTACTAAACACCTGTTATGTTTTGTTTCATCCTAAACATAAGAGCCAAAGACTAAGCCTCAATAGATACAACACAGTTATGTGTGATGAAAAGATTAGATAGTATTCCATAAGACAACCTTGGATCAAAAATCTGCATCTGTATTCTTACCCAGAAAGTGTCCCCAGACCTCAGCAAATCTGGAAGAACATGTTCAAGTTGCATTCAGTTCTGTCAGATATGGACAGAGGGTCATTCCCTATTATCACAGGGCCTCAGAATGATGCAAATGAACCACAGAAACAAACCCATTTTCTGAATTCCCTGCAGTTTACTATTTCCCCAACGCAGTTAACAACTGGTTCTTACTTCCCTAAGACCCCAAAACTAGCAATCAAGATCTGAGTACACTGAGATTCCCAACAATGTACTCTATCCTTCTGTGAATAATGAATTGTAGAGTCCATTGGAGTTGGACTGCCTGAGCTCAAATCCCAGCTTCTGCCAGTTACTCACTTTGAGACAATTGAGGAATTTAAATGTGGGTTGAATATTACTAGATAATATTAAAGAATTATTGGTCCTTTTGTTAGATATGATAATGGCATGAGAGGTTTTTTTTAATGTCCTTAAACCTTAGAAAATAAATGGTAGTGTTTAGAATTTGCTTTAAAATATTCTAGTTTTTAAAAAAATAGGGAAAGAGAGGAGAGCAAGTAAAACAAGATTGGCAGCATGGTAATAATTGTTTAAGCAGGGTTACAGATACCTTATACATTATATTATCGATTCTACTATTCTCTCTAGAGAATAGTAGTAAGTTTAGCAATTGCAAATTTAAAAATTGTAAAATTTTAAAAATTTAAAAATTTAAATTAAAGAAATAATACCCACGATGACTCCATTCTTCAAATTCATTTTATATATATTTCACTCTTTTATTTTTAAAAAAATGTTTATTGAATTTTAGAGAGAGGAAGGAAGAGGGATAGAGAGATAAAAACATCAATGATGAGAGAGGAACATCATTGATTGGCTGCCTCCTGCACACCCCCTACTGGGGATCAAGCCCACAACCTGGGCATGTGCCCTGACTGGGAATGGAACCTCTTGGTTCCTGGGTCAACACTTAACTGCTGAACCACACCGGCTGCTGGGCTCCACTCTTTTCTATGAATGAGGGGGAATATAAGACAATTAGGGGGGCTAGCAATCTGAATCTGTGCCAGTAACCAGTATTCTGACGCACATTCCTGCTGGTATAATTAAGGTTAAGCCCCATTCTTATCTGTAAAGCTTGTCCAGCCTTGCAGAACCTGTTTCCCGGAATACTCCCATTTTACAGAGGCCATAAACCATGAACCATACAGAACCCCCGAAAGGTGGTGGCAGTGCTGGTGCCAGCCAGGTCAGGCCTTTGGGTATAATCTCACTTCCCCCATCCCAACATATGGGGAGCTGCAAAGCCCATGAAAAGTCCGGAAGCTTGGTCCATATTTGGGGGACAAAGAAACTAAGGGGAAAAAAGGAAAGCTTCCTCCACATTCATCACTCGGGCTCTGGAGAATAACTCCCCTGAGTCACCGCACTAGTGCATCTGCAAACAAAGAGCTTTTCCTGAATCTTCCAAGGACTCGTTGTGTGTCTTCCGGTTGCCTGGTAATTTCTGCAACAGGACAACTTAAGCTCCTAAGGATTATATCATTCTAATGGTTTCTGAGCATTGCTGGTCATCAAAGTATCTGAAATTTTATATTTATGTCAATTCCTAGTCCATATTCCAGAGCTATGAATCAGAATCTCTGAAACTGAGGTCTGGGAATGATGGCCTTAAAATATCTCCCAGTTAACTCTGATATGCCTAGGGTTTAAGAAGCACTGGATCCTTTAAATCTGCCCAGTGTTGTTTAATTTGAAGAAGCTCCTGGTTAAAATCCCCAGAGTGCCTTTCTTCTTGCTTTCTCTCTTGCTCCTTAACCCACACTTGCCCATGCGTTCCCATGTTCTCTCTCCATAGCCACATGGCCTTAGCAGCCGCATGGCCCATGGCCCATGGCCTTGCAGACTCCACGTGCAGGATGCTGGACTGGACTGTCCTATATAATAAAAGCCTAACATGTTAAGTGTCCGGTCGTCCAGTTGGCTGTTCAACCAATCAAAACATAATATACTAATGACATGCTAAGGCCGCTCAACCACTCGCTATGATGTGCACTGACCACCAGGGGACAGACACTCTGACCGGTAGGTTAGCTTGCTGCTGGGGTCCGGCTGATTGGGACTGAGTGAGATGGGCCAGTCACACCCTGGAGCCCTCCCGTGGTCCCTACCCGGCTGGCCAACCTCCCACGTCCCTCCCCAGGCCCGATCGTGCACCAGTGGGGTCCCTCAGCCTGGCCTGTGCCCTCTCGCAATCTGGGACCCCCGGGTGATGTCAGAAAGCTGGTTTCAGCCCGATCCTGCAGACCAGGCCAAGGGACCCCAATGGTGCACAAATTCATGCACCGGGCCTCTAGTACTTTAATATGGAGCAGAAACTATGGGCAGGGGCCTTTATTCTGGCCCTGCTGATGACACGGTTAGACTTTGTCCATGGCAGGATGGAAAGAAATGGAACACTGGAAACCAGGGGTTTATTTCCACCCAAAGAAATATTACTCATCCTCCTGTGCAGTCTCGGGGAATTTTTTTTTCTCCTGACATCACAAGAATTCCACTTCCACCGGTAACACTAGGTTTAGATGCCCATTGTCTCACATCTTTGACAACCACCCAGCTTTTATGGGATAGACTGCTAGCTACCCTTTTTCCTCTGGGACCTGACTCTAACCTCAGAAACCTTTTTTTTTTGTTCAGTCTCGGGGAATTTTTTTTTCTCCTGACATCACAAGAATTCCACTTCCACCGGTAACATTAGGTTTAGATGCCCATTGTCTCACATCTTTGACAACCACCCAGCTTTTATGGGACCGCCCTTGACACACCCCTACCCTCCCTTACCCCCCAGTGTCTTATGTCCATTAGTTATGCTTATTGTTTACAAAAGTTTTACCTTGGAGCAGATTCCCAGTTATTCCAAACCGGAGGCAAATAGCACTCTCATTATCATAATTACTTCATCAGCCTACATTTTAATGGAAGCATATTCTCAAACCCTTTTCAAAAACTAAATCAGAGAGTGGATTTTAAAACAAATGAGTTAGCACTATTTTAAAACCCATTTCCAGTCATTCTCACATCCTTAGTACAAATCTGTTAAAACTTCCAAAGTCATTAAGGAGCGGCCCTGAAGGTTTTTTGATTGTCAGGAAGTGTTATTGAGATGGATTTGTTGAAGAGATGCTTTATTCTATTTCACACTCCTGTCAGAGCTTTATTAGATTTCTAAACTGAAGATAAATACTTTATTTTTAACCATAACAATCTGAAGCTCTAAGAGGAAAAAAAGAGAAACTCAAATTGTCCTAAACCTTTGTATAGAAGATGGAATTGCACACTTTCAAGTGCAACTGGCTGTGTAATTTGAATGAAGAAGGACCTCTGCAATAATGAAAAACAGCCTCAACTATAATCATGATGATTATATATGTAGAAAGAGCTAACCTTCCCTACTGATTGCCTGATTTAATTTCCTTATTTAGTACAGCTCCATCTCATTCACTCCGTTTAAAAAAAATCCTTCTCTTATTAACTCCTTTAATATGATCACAAACCTTAACTGGCAGGTTACTTGAGAAACAGTTCATAGACTCTCGGAACAGGAATGAGCCACAGGAATTACCAAGTCCAAGCTTCTCATTAATACAAGAATCCTTTCTCTGGTGTCACTGACAAAGAGAAACTCAACCAGATTCTGTCTCAAGCTTTCAAAGTTTACATTAAAGAGCACTTTGCAGATAACAAAGTACCTTCAATCATATTGTTTCACTTAAATTATACAGCAAGATGATGGCATGGAGATTTTGAGAGATTAAATGACTTGCTATCGTGACACACAGCTAACAAATGGCTGAGCCCAGACTTGAATTAAGTCTTTGGACTGCAAATCTATATTTCACTTCCCTCCTTCCCCCACACCCCCTGGCAAGGGTCAAGGGAGGTTCTGTTTTTTGCAAGATATTCCTCTACTTTGTTGGACAGCTATGATCATTACAAATTTTTAAAGAGGCAAAAATTTATTTCCCTGTAACTTTTTAAGTTTTAACAGAACTTTAAGTAGTACTTACTATATGAAAGGCACTGTTTGAAATACTTTCCAAATATTAACTCATTTAATTCTCAAAACAGCCATATGAAATTGGTACTGTTATTATCACCATTTCACAGATGAGAAAACCAAAACTACAAGTTAATAGTAGAGCTTGAATCTAAGTCCATCTTGCAATTTGGTGTATGCGTCCTAATGGCGAACCATGGGGAAGTCCAGAGAAACAAAGGAAATTTGAAGATAGCTATCAAACTCCCTCCCCCAGACTTGTAAATGTCTGGGTTCTAACAGAGAAACAGAATGATATACAGAATAAGGGGTATATTACAAGGTTTTGACTTTCCACATTGTGAAAGCTAAATAGTCTCTCTAATTCTCTTGTACTTATGTCTGATGCTGGAAGTCATAAACTCAAGGATTGCAATTTGATAAAATGAATAGTCTTTCCTGTTTTATCAAGGTCATTCTTAAGTAAAATTGGCTTTTTAAAAAGCTGCAAGGACAAAAAGAAGTGGAGGGGTAGAAGAGAGTAAAGTGTGGGCAAAAGGAGACTTGACTTGGGATGTGAACACACAATACAATATACAGATGATGTATTATAGAATTGTACACCTGAAACCTATATAATTTTATTAACCAATGTACCACAATAAATTCAAAATAATATAATACAATAAATTAAAATAAAATAAACATAAACATATGAAAAAATTGGAAGGAGGTAGCAGTGAAAAATTCAATGACCCTAGTAGAGTTGGTGCCTCTGCTTTGATTCATGCTAAGGAGTCAGAAATTTACCCACCATTGCTTTTAAGCTATCAGTGCAAATATCAAAACAGTGAGAAAGGAAAAGAGCATCTCAGTATTATTATGAAAACAGTCTTGAACTTTCAGACCCCCTGAAATGAATTCAGGGATCCATGCATAACACTTTAAGAATGGATGCTCTCTATGTCAAAGAAGTTCTGTCATTTCAACTTAATTTAGAGTAGGCTACGCTGGGAACCAGGGTCCAGTCAACCAACCAAGAAACACACACACACACACACACACACACACCTTTCTTAAAACTAAAAATTTCCTTTGCCCACAATTAATTCAATTGGGCTAACAGAGCATCTTAATTCTAAAATAAAAGGAACTTCACGCATGGCTCTGCTATAAGTTACCTACCTTCCCTCAGTATAGGCATAATGATATGAAAGATATTATACCTTGTGAAGGAGGAGCTATTATAAAATTAACCTCTATTCCCATTAGAAGACAAAAACATCTAATGGGTCCCTTAAGAAGTTTTCCCAATATCCTCACTACATTCTTGTTGGTTTTAGTCCATCATTCCAGCTATCAATACCATTCTTACTATTGATTCTACCATTCATGCTTTATGCCAGGAGACTCTGAGAAATCCTGAATTGCAGTTTGGGGGCACTTGTTGGGCATTTGCCATATGACAATACTTTATTTGAGGAGATCATGGTACCACAAGACCTTTGTAATTTCATTCCAAAAACTAATTTATTTAAAGCATCAAGAAATAAATTGAAGCAAAAATGCCACCCAAAATATATCTCTTCTCTACCACAGAAATTATGTGTAGCTACTACCAATAATATTTCTATTAGTAATTATAGGAAACCCATCTTTCAATATACCCAATAAAATCAGAAACTGGGTGTTATGACAGTCAACCACTTATATTATAAAAGAGGGGCTCCAGTCATCCACTTCTCAGAGGCAATGACCAAGTTGTGGCTCTGAATACTGACTTTTGCCACATCTCACTTCTCTTACCCTCTTCTAAGGTGGACGGAGGGAAAGCATTGTATTCACCACTATCCAAACTTTGAAAACATTTCACCAGCAGAGGACTAACAAACTGGTGTGACTAATATTTCATTATTACATAAAAATATGCTAAGGAAAGAATAAAAGGGAATTAATTGAAAAAGTCTTTGGGGTGATTTTGTCTTTTAAAGGTCTGGAAAAAGATCTTTGCTCAGTTATATGATAAGGAGGTTGACTCCATTTTTTTCATGTTTGATTGATGACAGCTCTTAAGCCCCATCCCTCCTTCTTCCCCTCCGCTGCACATCAGGGTAACCAACTAGAAAGCCTAGGTGTGCCAAAGGGGAGACTGAAACCTGCAAGTCCTTCCTCGGGCACAGGAACCCTCACACAGGCCCATCCCCTAACCACAAGAATACCTCTGAGCCAGCCTTCTTTCCTTGCTCTCCTGAGCCATTGTAGACGGATGTGAGAGGTGGGCACTGCTCTCTTTGAAGACCTCAATGATGTAGGTAATAAACCAAATCCCTAGAACCAATGAATGTGATAAGATATCATCTCTATGATTCTCTCATGTTATATGGCACAGTTGAACTTAAGAGAGAAGATTGTCTGAGCTAATCTAATCACATGAGCTTTAAAAGCAGAGAAGTTTCTCTGGCCAGTGGCAGAAGAAGGCAGAAGAGAAGCCACAAGAAGTCAGAGGTTTGAAGCACCAGGGTGATTCGACATGCCCTTGATGTGCTGGAGAAAGAGGGAGGCAAATGAGAAGGAATGAAGGTGGCTTTCCATAGAAGTGAATGACCCACCTGAGAGCCGGCAAGGAAACGTGGACCTCAGACATCCAACTGCAAGGAACTGGACTCTGCCAACACCTGACTGAGCTTCCCCTGAGCCTCCAGGAAGAATTCACTTTGGCCAACATCTTGTGAGACCATGAGTACAGAACCCAATCAAGCTGACCCAGATTTCTGACCTACAGAACTGTGAGCTGACCAATGGGTGTCATTTTAAACCAGAATATTTGTGATAATTTGTTATGCAGAAATAAAAAATACAATGTGCTAACAGTTTTCTGGCGAGAACTTACTGAAAAATATAGGTTACCTTCCTCACTCAAAGAGGTTAAAATCTAATACAAATTAAGACATGACAAGGGCTATAAAAACAGCCCAAAGAAACTATTATAGGGTAGTGATTCTCAACCAGGGGTGATTTTGCCTCAAGGGGACATTTGGCAATACTTGAAGACACTGTTGGTTGTCACAACTGGGTAGGTGCTACTACCATCTGGTAGGTAGAGGCCGAGAATGCTGCTAAACATCCCACAATGCACAGGACACCCCCCTTCCAACCCCACTCCCCACCCACTAACAACAACAAAAATTATCTGGCACAAACTATCAATAATGCCAAGATTACAAAACCCTGTCCTAAGAATAGAGACAATAAACTTAATTGCAGCTGAGGAATTTGGGTCAACTTTTTAGAGCTGGACCATGAAGGATAGGTAGGATTTTGACAGGTAGGGATGCAGAGAGTAAAAAACTATTCCTGGGCCCCTGGCTTGGACTCTATAATAAAGTACACATAGGCAGAGCAGACCATTTTATGAATTTGACAGGTAGTTAAGTAGCCACCTCCCCTTCCAAGTGCTATAACTTCCTAATGTGCCACTCAACAAAAACAAAATTGGGGAATGAAGAAACATGACATGATGCTAGACTTTATAAAGTATAGTATCCTTAATGATTAGAAAAATAATAATAACTAAATATGATTCATGTCCTCGGTGTAATAATTATCTAACAGAAGAGGCAGATCTATCCATAAATAAGTGCATCAAACTTAATGTTATTGAAATAAATATGCTGAAATAAATAAATTCTGTACTACTATTTATATCTATCTATTACCTCAAGGAAATTCTCCCAGGGTGCCTCAACATATGAGAATGCAGTCAAATTCCTGTGTGCCTTTTAATATAATTCATTAATTTGATGTATTTCCGTCTCTTTAGATGCTCCATAGAGGCTATCTAACAAAGTGGTTACAGGAGTTCAGCTCTTCCCAAACTGGAACTATTCTTCCTTACCTACAAGGTTTATTATTACCTTTGCATACCCCTGGTAGTCAAGAACACAGGATGACTATTAAATCCAGACAGGAGGAAAAATGCAAGAAACCCAATCTCATCTTTGGCACAGACTGTCTGTCACAGCTATTGCAGGGGGGAGAAATGAAACTGTTGCTAACAGCATTTTCATTCTGGACAGCCCTAAACAGGAGCAGCTGGGCTGAGATTGCCTTTTCAGAGTTCATGAGGGACTTTTACAGCTGTCACATCTAAGCAAGTCTTAAAAACCATTCCTCAAAGCCAAACTTATTTGAAGCAAGCATCTGGTGACAAATGTTGAATGAATAACAAAACCCTCTGTACTCTGGGTTTCTTGACCTTCATGTTTATTAATGTTCAATTTCTCCCCCACCACACCCCCAGTCTCAAAACCATACCACTGGGCTCTCCTAATGCATGCTCCTGGAGACAAGTAAAGTAGAAGAGATTTCTATGCTTCTTTGCCTGACAAAAACCAACACATTAAAAAGTTAACACACCAATTTACAAAAGAATGCAGGGAGCAGATTTGCTCAACTCTCAGTTGGACAGTGGCTACTTTTTAATTGAACCAAAACTCAAGCACTCTTCACTAAATCCCTTTATGATTAATTCTCTGCCAGCCAAGTACATTATTTTCACAAATTTAAAAAGTGTTAAACTTCCTTCACAGACAATGAAGATTCCTTTTTTAATCCCAATTTTGCTTTCCAGAGCTGCCTAGAGAGAATGCAAAATGATTCCCAGAGCCTATGAAAACTCTCCTTTCATCACAGGGATAGAACTGGCCAGTCCAGGATTCTATATCATTTCAATTATTAACTTCTACTTGATAGGTGTAACAAAAAGGAACTGACTTTGTGCTCAGAGGAGGAGGGAAGTGAACACCTTTGAAATCTGCCTTATTTATATAGGACTCTAAGACCTCTAATTATTAATTAGGATCTATTTATATCTGGAATGATGTTCAATGGTCCCAGGATTAACTTGACAAATAAGAACAGGATTATAATTTGTCACTACTTTTTCTAATATACCCAATGGGTAGAATCACCTAGATCCTAAAATCAAGCTTAGTTATTATTAAGGAAGCAGAAGACATAAAAGTTGGGCCACTAATTGCCCATCCATCCAATGGATGACCCTTTGTCCCAAGAAAATATCATCCTATGGACCACACCAAGGTAGATTCAATATTAATGTCTCTTCTTGATCCCTGATTTGATCCCAGTTAGGCTCCCCAGTAGCATCTACACAAGGGAAACCAAGGAGTGGAGCTGAGCCTCAATACAGCATCTGAAAAAGCAGAATGGATGCCCCCTTGATTCTCACATGTACCTCAGCTTGTAGACTTTTCTCTTACACTTCTGCCATCAAAAGCAGAGTGCTACCCTCACTCACCAATCTTCTATGTACAATCACTTCCTCCTCCTTCCTCCACCACACACACACACACACACACACACACACACACACACACTCAGGTTACTATATAAGAAGTGGAATTGGTTCCTATTGTTTCAACTATTTTGTCTTGTTAGTATTTTTAAAAAGTAACTTTTTTAAGTAGAAGGAGGAAGAAAGGAAAAAATAAGGGAAAAGAAGGGGAGAGAAAAAAAGGAAAAAACGCAGAAGAAGGAAAGAAGAAATAGAAGAAAGAGAAAGAGGAAAAAGGGAGGGAAAGCACACTGGTAAGTATAAGACTTTATCTAATTCTATTCTACATTACTTTCTTCATTCAACAACTATTTATAGAGCACCTTCTAAAGCACTGGAGGTAGAGCCAACACAATAAAGTCCTCACCTTCATGGAAGTTCTTATAGGGGAAGGCAGTTAATAAATTGTTTTAAATCGATATGCAACCTTCCACCAGGACAGGATAAGTTTATAAAAATGCAAAGCAGGGTAAGGAGATCTGGTGTGAGTCCTGGGTTCACAGAGGCTGTTGCTTTACTCGGGATGGTGAAGAAGGACCCCTCTGAAGAAGTATCATTGCAGCAAAGCCTCGAATGAGGGTCAGGGACCAGCCAGGAAGCTATATAGGGGGGGGGGAACATTCCAAGTCCAGCATCTGAGGTAGAGGCCTCTTGGGGTGATCCTGAGGGACTGCAGGATCAGCAGGCTAAAGGGTACTGAGAACAGAGAGGGGGAGAGTGATGACCAATCAGGTCAGAGAAGTAAGCAGCCCACTGGACGTGAGCACGAATGTACCCAAACAGTACAGACTCAAATTCCATTATTCCATGACCTTCATGACTCTCTTCCTAAGGTGAAATAATATTTTCAAATAAATCCTATTTTTAAAAGAGTTTCTTATTCTAAAAATTTATGAAGATTTCTGAAGCATTTATTGGTAATGATTAAATCCAAAGCTGAAAACTGCACTAAGATTTTTGGGACATCCTCTATATATGAGCCATAGAAAGTGATATTAATGAGCATTCAGTCCTCAGTCTTCAGAGAAAATATGAAAGAACAGTTCCTCTGGTCTAGCCTGGACTCTCTGCTTCTATAGGTCCTACACAGGAGGTGCTTCCCGCTCACCTCCCAGACTGGTCATTCCAAGCACAATCTTTGAGACTTTTCCTTGAGGACTGGGCTCTGTTAAAAGTTCCACCCCAGCTTCCCTGCAGGATAGGCTGCCGCTCATTGATGCTGTTATTTTCCCTCTCTGCCCTTACAGGTCTGGGTCTCTCTGGAACCTGCTTTCTCCCAGTAGAGTCAGTATTGGCACTCCAAGAGTTCGAACCTGATGGGCCACTCACTCTCTTCCTGAAGTAGGAATCTAGGGAAGTGGAATTTTCTTCGTAACATCTCCAGGGCAACAACAGATTAGGGGAGAACAGCAATTGCAGTGTCTTTAGATTCCTGTATAGATTTTGAGTGGAAGTTCAATTCACTAATTAAGTTCTTCTGTTCAGAGAGTTTTACTCAAGGCAGTTATGGGGGGGAAGCTTGTAATTTAGCATTTTCACTGGAGAGAATTTAACTGTCCCTCTTCCAATTCCCACAACTAAGACCCTGCGAACAGAGAGGGGGAGAGCACAAAGAAAGCAGATTAAGATGCTGGAGGGAAGAGACCTTCCCTGTGTCAGCAGCAGAGTGTGTGCAGGTGGTTCAGGGCTGAGTCAGCAGAAGAAAGGACAGCATGATGCTCAGTGCATCCTTCCAACTCCACCATGGGGGTTCCAGCCAACCCATCTGTTCCATGGGACCCCCCTCCCCCAATTCACTGTTCCTGCATTCCAGGCCTTCTACCCATACAAATGATTCTCACCTACTGAGTTAACTTCATGCAAAGTGCTTAGAACAATGGTCAACACATAGAAATACCAAATATAGACCCATTTTGTTGTTCTGCAAAGAGTTTCATTAATGTATATTATTTGTCCCTTTTCAAATTGAGGCAGTTTTATATAAAAATCAGGATTCCTCACGATAAAAAATAATTCCTGTAGCTTGGCTATTGTGAACATGGGAGTGCAGTTACATCTTTGAGATACTGAATTCAATTGATTTGGATAAATAATCAGAAGTAGGATTACTGGATGATATAGCAGTTCCATTTTTAATTTTTTGAGGAGCCTCCATATTGTTTTCCACAGTGGCTGCACCATTTTACATTCCTACAAACAGCGTACCAAGGTTCTCTTTTCTCTACATCCTCACAAACACTTTTTAAAAAATAATAGCCATCCTAACAGGTGTGAGGTGATATCACAATGCATTTTGATTTGCATTTCTCTGATGATTACTTGAGCACCTTTTCCTATAACTGTTGGTCATTTGTATGTGTTCTTTGGAGAAATGTCTATTCCAGTCCTTTGCCCATTTTTAAGCTAAATGTTAAATGAATGCATAAAGAAAATGTGGTTTATACATCCCATGGATATTATTCACCCTTAAAAAATAAGTAAATCTTGCCATCTGCTACAATGTGGATAGACCTGAAGGATGTTATACTAACTAGATGAAATAAGCCAGACAGAAAGATAAATACTGTATGATCTCACTTAACATGTGAAATATAAAATAGTCAAACTCATAGAAGCAGAGAGTAGAATGGTGGTTTCCTGGAGCTGGGAGAGGGATAAATGGGGAGCTGATGGTCAAAGGGAACAAAGTTTCAGTTATGTGAGATAAATAAGTTCTGGAGAATTACTGTATGGCACAGTACCTAGCTAACAATACTGTATTGTATACTTGAAATTTGCTAATAGGATAGATCTTATGTTAAATGTTCTTGTAAAAATTAATTGATTGGTTAATCAACTAAAATAAAGGGGGCCGGAGGGAACTGGGAGATGATGGATATGTCTGTGGCCTTTGTGGTGGTAATGATTTCACTCATCCCCAAACTTATAAAGTTATATATTGAATTATTAAATACAGCTTTTTACATGTCAATAACAATAATTTGATAATGCATGTCAATAATTGATAGAAACTTAGAAGCAGCAGCCTGTTTGTTTGGGCCAGGAGAGATTACACATAGAACAGCTCCACTTAGGTAATTTCCTCTCTTGATAGAAAAGTCATTTCTAATTATATGCTTGACCTTTAATATAAACAGTGAGAATCACAATATAAAGAAAAATTTTAAACAGTACCAGAAAATGAAAGGTTACCGAAATAATTACAAAGTGTGTTGTCCTGAAAAATACATAAGATTGTGGTAAAAAGAAAAAATTCTTAACACAAATAATTGGCATGAAATCGTGTTTTTAACACTTTATAATTAAAACTTTGAAGCATACAAAAACAAAAGGGGAAACAGTGAAGAAATAAGAATCCATCGCTTATTTTCAACATGTTGTTATCAAAAGATGAACATCCTGGTTTTCTCAATTTTTCCAAACTTTATATCAACTACAATTTTCTACTATTTATATATTTATATGTTTTATAAATGCTAAAAATATTTTATTCACAAAGATTTTAGTGTGTAGAGAGAAACCAAGATGGCAGCATAGGTAAACACCGGAGATTGCTGCCGCAAACCACTTCAAAAATACAACTAAAAGATGGAACGGACATCACCCTGAACCACAGGAAGGCTGGCTGAGGAGAGATTCTTCAACTAGAAGGAAAGAGAACAGCATACCGAGGCTCAGAGGAGGCGCAGTATGGAAAATACAAAGGTACGGAGGTGCGCGGCTGGTGGCTGAGGGCGCGGTTGTCGTTTTCAATCAGGAGACTCTGAGCTCCAGATCCGGGCGAGTCTCTAGGGATTCAGACTCAAACGGGAGAAGCGGGATTGTCTGGCATCAGTTGGAACGTGAGGGCAGCTTTCTCTCCGAGGCTTGCAGCAGTTGCTGGGGTTCTGAGAAGCAGAGCCTCTGGGAACAGGACTGAGAGCAGCCATAACCGCTCCCTCTGCCCGCCCTGTTGATCCCGCCCCGCCCAAGCCCTGCGCAGAGCCATTTGCCGGATAGCCTCAGGCAAAGGCTAGATTAGCACCTCTTCAGAGGACAGAAGTTTTCCCACTGCAGATACAGCTGATTCTCACAGCCAGTCGGCCTGGTGGTCAAATCCCTCTAGTATTAACTACAACAATCAAGGCTTAACTAGAACAAGACTGCGCACAAAGACCACAAGGGGGTGCACCAAGAAAGCATAAAAAATGCGGAGACAAAAAAACATGACAGAAATGGAGGATATAGAGCTAAAAAACGCACTTTTGAGGGCTTTCAATAATGTGCTAGAAGCTGCCAATAAACTTGATGAGAGCCTCAAGAAATCTAATGAGACCCTCGATGTTGTGATAAAGAACCAACTAGAAATTAAGCATACACTGACTGAAATAAAGAATATTATACAGACACCCAATAGCAGACCAGAGGAGCGCAAGAATCAAGTCAAAGATTTGAAATGCGAAGAAGCAAAAAACACCCAACCGGAAAAGCAAAATGAAAAAAGAATCCGAAAATACGAAGATAGTGTAAGGAGCCTCTGGGACAGTTTCAAATGCACCAACATCAGAATTATAGGGGTACCAGAAGATGAGAGACAGCAAGATATTGAAAACCTATTTGAAGAAATAATGACAGAAAACTTCCCCCACCTGGTGAAAGAAATGGACTTACAGGTCCAAGAAGCGCAGAGAACCCCAAACAAAAGGAATCCAAAGAGGACCACACCAAGACACATCATCATTAAAATGCCAAGAGCAAAAGACAAAGAGAGAATCTTAAAAGCAGCAAGAGAAAGAGACTCAATTACCTACAAGGGAATACCCATACGACTGTCAGCTGATTTCTCAACAGAAACTTTGCAGGCCAGAAGGGAATGGCAAGAAATATTCAAAGTGATGAATACCAAGAACCTACAACCAAGATCACTTTATCCAGCAAAGCTATCATTCAGAATTGAAGGTCAGATAAAGAGCTTCACAGATAAGAAAAAGCTAAAGGAGTTCATCACCACCAAACCAGTATTATATGAAATGCTGAAAGGTATCCTTTAAGAAGAGGAAGAAGAAAAAGGTAAAGATACAAATTATGAACAACAAACATGCATCTATCAACAAGTGAATCTAAGAATCAAGTGAATAAATAATCTGATGTACAGAATGAACTGGTGATTATAATGAATCAGGGACATAGAAAGGGAATGGACTGACTATTCTTGGGGGGGAAAGGGGAATGGGAGATGTGGGAAGAGACTGGACAAAAATCGTGCACCTATGGATGAGGACAGTGGGTGGGGAGTGAGGGCGGAGGGTGGGGCGGGAACTGGGAGGAGGGGAGTTATGGGGGGAAAAAAAGGGGAACAAATGTAATCTGAACAATAAAGATTTAAGTTAAAAAAAAGAAAAAGAAAATTTTTTTTTCTTTTCTTTTCTTTTTTTTTTTTAATTTTTCGCTAAAAGTATTACAAAGGGTATTACATAGGTGTCCTTTTTTCCCCCCCGCCCTTGACAAACCCCTGCCCTCCCTTACCCCCCAGTGTCTTATGTCCATTAGTTATGCTTATATGGATGCATACAAGTCCTTCGGTTGATCTCTTACTCCCCTCCCTCCTGTCCCCCAACCCTCCCTGGCCTTCCCACTGCAGTTTGACAATCAGTTTGAGGCAGCTCTCCCTCTGTATCTATTATTGTTCAAAAGTTTGTAATGGTCTTTATTATCCATGAATGAGTGAGATCATGTGGTATTTTTCCTTCATTGACTGGCTTGTTTCACTTAGCATAATGCTCTCCAGCTCCATCCATGCTGTTGCAAATGGTAAGAGTTCCTTCTTTTTTACAGCAGCATAGTATTCCATCGTGTAGATGTACCACAGTTTTCTAATCCATTCATCTACTGATGGGCACTTAGGCTGTTTCCAGATCTTAGCTATGGTGAATTGTGCTGCTATGAACATAGGGGTGCATATATCCTTTCTGATTGGTGTTTCTGGTTTCTTGGGATATATTCCTAGAAGTGGGATCACAGGGTCAAATGGGAGTTCCATTTCCAATTTTTTGAGGAAACTCCAGAAAAAGAAAGTTTTAAAAAAAAAAGATTTTAGTGTGTATCTCTAAAGATACAAACTCCTTTATTAGGATAACCAAAACATATTTTTCCTTGTCACACACAAAATAACAATTTTTTTAAAATATATTTTATTGATTTTTTACAGAGAGGAAGGGAGAGAGATAGAGAGTTAGAAACATCAATGAGAGAGAAACATCGATCAGCTGCCTCCTGCACACCTCCTTCTGGTGATGTGCCCGCAACCAAGGTACATGCCCTTGACCGGAATCGAACCTGGGACCTTTCGGTCTGCAGGCCGATGCTCTATCCACTGAGCCAAACCGGTTATGGCAAAATAACAATTATTTAATGTCAAATACAGAGTCAATAATGGAATGTTTCCAATTGTCTTATATAGGCTTGCTTTCACAGTTGGTGTGCTTGAATCCAGACCTAAAAAAATTGATCTTTGTTTAGTCTGAATATGTCATATATTTCTTACTAGTCTTTTAATCTATAAGTTTCTCTTCCCTCTTTTTAAATTATTTTCATTTATTTGTTGAAGTAACTAGTTCACTTGTTCATAGAATTCCCTACATTCTATATTTGGTGTATTGCAACTAATTGATGTTGCTTCACACATTCCTCTATCTCTATAATTCTTATAAAAGCAAATCTGGAATTGGAGGCTTTATCAGAATCAAGTTTCAATCTGGCAAGGGTAATTTTTCCTTAATGAATATATGAAGAGAAGAATCCTTAAGTGGCCTACATGGAGGTTCTACACCGTCATTTCTTGTGAGATATAATGCCATTCCTCAATCAAGTCCTTTCCAGCATGTGGACCAGGAAACAGCATCCTGGCTGACGTCTCCCCTGCAGGGATGGGCACTGGGGTTGCCCCTGGGGAAGGGCAGTCTACAAATCTGCTCAGAGAGTTTGAGCCTTCCCAAAAGTAATCTACCATGAAATTTGGTATATATAAAGGAAAAGAGAGTGGAGGTTACATAGTATGTGGAATTTCCACAAAGCTCTCAATTCATACTTACTACGTAATCATCATATGGCATTGTATTAATTGTTCCCATGTTAAATTTTAAACTCTAGTAGTGAAAGAGCAGAGTCGTGTCATTTTATTTTTACACCCCTGGATCCTTGCATATAAAAGCTCACTAAGGCTTGTCAAAATTTTGGAATTAACTAACTTACACACATTAGTCAGTGCAAATGGAAGAAGGTGGCACAAAGCCATGCTAATAACTAGTTTACCTCTAGAGCATCACTGTGTGACATGGAGTTTCTCTAGGGCAGCTGTTCTCCACCTGGGGGTCGCGACCCCTTTGGGGGTCGAACAACCCTTTCACAGGGGTCGCCTAAGACCATCGGAAAACACATATATAATTACATATTGTTTTTGTGATTAATCACTATGCTTTAATTATGTTCAATTTGTAACAATGGAATTGGGGGTCACCACAACATGAGGAACTGTATTAAAGGGTCACGGCATTAGGAAGGTTGAGAACCACTGCTCTAGGTTATCCAGGGAGGAGGGTGGGGGTTCTGGAACTCTTTTCAGAGATAGAATAATAGAAGGAAAAAAATGTGTTTAAATGGGGAGAAGAGGAGTAACTATGGTAAAAGGAGATACTACTTATGTTCACATACCAGAAGGACTCTGTCTTTAGAAGAAGCCCTGTTCTAAGATATTCAAGCTGCCCACAGAGCCACAGCCATCCTCACTGGCAGGGGGAGAGCAGAGTCTGGAGGACTCTCTGCCAAGGTACGATGAGTTGGGATGGGACCCTTTAAGGACATGTCCAAATGCAAGTGCCTATGATTCAAGGTGGACAAGCTCAGCCTGTTTCCCACATGCCCTCCTTAGAACAAAGACCCAATTAAATAATATTATTACAAATACTCTCCTCAGTGAATGAACCACAGGCAAAATTCTTTGTCCCATCTAAAAACACAGAAACACCCTGGCCACATGCAGAGCATGAGGGTTCATGCTTGGCTCACATACCCCCACTCTTCTTGGCTCACCTCAGGAAACATGACTCCCAAGCATCCCTGTGACTCCTTTTAAGTTTCCCTGTAGTTTGGGTTCAAAGGAGTGTGGTTCAAACCCTGCCCTTCCTGCTAGCCTCCTGCCTTATTTATATTTTCTGAATTGGAAACCTTTCCACTGTCCATGTGGAAAGGCACCGGATGTGTGAAAATGCTAGTTTTCAATTGCTATATTAAAAGTTACCACCATAAACCCAGTAGCTTAGAATCTATATATATAAAAGACTAAGTGACCAAACAACCGAATGACCGAA
This sequence comes from Myotis lucifugus, assembly GCF_000147115.1. NCBI lineage: Eukaryota > Metazoa > Chordata > Mammalia > Chiroptera > Vespertilionidae > Myotis > Myotis lucifugus. The sequence continues at coordinate 3,421,683 of NW_005871110.1, read as the reverse complement.
CGACCAAACAACCAAACAAAACCAAACGACCAGTCGACTGGTTGCTATGACACGCACTGACCACTAGGGGGCAGACGCTCAATGCAGGAGCTGCCTTCTGGTGATCAGTGCACTCTCACAGCCAACTTCCCATGGCTGGCCAACCTCCTACGCTGGCTGGCCGGACGATCAGCTGCGATCACTGGCCAGGCCGAGGGACCCCACCCATGCATGAATTCGTGCACCAGGCCTCTAGTATATATATATTTATTATCTCATAGATTCCAAGGGTCAAAAGTCCAGGCACAGCAGAGCGGAGCCCTTGCTGCTCAGGGTCTCACAAGGTTGAAATCACTGTATCTGCTGGGGCTTTGGTCTCACCTGGGGGCCAGCATCCGCTCAGTCTCATTTAGATTGTTGGCAGACTGCTGTTTCTTACAGTTGTAGGAGTGAGGTCACATTTTTCTGGCTGGTTTAGCTGGGGGCTGCCCCCAGGCCCAGCCACATGGCCCCTCCATAGGCTGTTTTCTTTCTTCCAGGCCAGCAGCTAAGTGTCTGCTGCTGCTTCTGGTCACTTGTAATGGCTCACCTGATTAGGTCAGGCCCACCCAGGAGAACAGGGTAAATGTTGTTGTTTTTTAATATATTGCTCTATTCAATTTTCTAGTATTTTGTTTAGGATTTTTGCATCTGTATTCATCACAGGTATTGGTTGGCAATTTTTTTTCTTTGTGTTGTCCTTATCAGGTTTTGAAAAAGGGAGAAAGACCTATTTAAACAAAATCAGAAATGAAAAAGGAGAAGTCACCACAGATATCACAGATATTCAAAGGATCATACTAGAACATTATGAAAGACTATATGCCACCAAACTAAAAAAGTACTGACAGATTCATTCATGTTGAAGTAATTGTAAACTCGTGAAATAAACAAAGCTAATTAGTTGACTTCCCACCATTCAAACTCGTGTCCTTGGACCCTTTAGTACCTGACTCTAACCACCTTAGCTAATTCCTGATCTTTGCAATAAAAAGATACTGAAACCTTTCTAAATCTACAGGTACACTTTGAGTGAATGTCAAACATTGTATATTATAGGTTGGATCTTTTTCCTCAAGTACTGAGCAAACTTTGTGCTTAAGAAAACTCACTGTGTTACTGATCATCGGAAATGTATTTACTTAGAGGGGTAGTTTTAATTAGTTTGCAGGTGCTCCAAACACTCTTGGGTGGATGGTATTTTTTTCTTATACCTGTAATGCGTACAAGAATTAAATCAAAGCCGACTCCAGCAAAATCGAATTCTAAAAGCCCTAGAGTAAAATCAAGATAAAACAATTTACACCACAACCACTGCATCAAAATAGAATGAAGTCTGTGAATAGTCTAATGGCTATCACCACTATAATTTTCCAAAGAAAGAAAATCAAAGTTTAAGATTTTCTAACAAATTCCACATTCATTACATTTCTATTGCTTTTAGCTTGTCCAAAAGGGTTATCACTTCTAAAGCACATCAACTTAACAAGTGTGTAATGATTACTAGAGAGAAACATTACAAAATTAAAAGAAAGGTAACTCCTGCATGGAAGAATTACAGGTTTTATTCTTTTTAAATATGCATTTAATGCTATTAATTTATTATTTAACAAATAAAAAGCAAGTAAAACTATGAGGCTTACAAGCGAAGTGTCTCAGCTTTGAAGATTACTGGAGAGTTAGGACCATTGCCTCACAGCGTCAGCTCTGCCTCACCTGTCCTTTGACCCAGGTGGACTCTCTCCATTTACTGGGCCTGAACATCTCTAGCAATAAAATGATGATAAGAATATGACCTAGCCCTGGCCAGTTTGGCTCAGTGGATAGAGCATCGGCTGCGGACTGAGGGGTCCCAGGTTCAATTCCAGCCAGGGGCACATGCCCGGGTTGTGGGCTCGGTCCCCAGTGGGGGGCGTGCAGGAGGCGGCCGATCAATGATTCTCTCTCATCATTGGTGTTTCTCTCTCTCTCTCCCTCTCCCTCCCTCTCTGAAATCAATAAAGAAATGTATATTTTTTTTAAAAAGAATATGACCTATTCTACATCATATATTAAAGTAATATAAAAAGGATTAAAAGAAATATGCAGTTATCAAATTGAGACAAAGAAAGGTTGGCAAATTGAAACTTGCTTTTGAAAACATGAATAGGCAAAAGTGAGAGAGAAACAGGACAAATTCCATCAGGCAGGCTGGATGTGCTCCCATAAAAACAATAGCAGGCAACATCTCAGGGCACTAATGTGGACACTCCCTTATCCTCTACAACAACAACAACGAAAGATGCAAATACTGAAGCCTGTCAAATGCCAAATGCCAAATAGTGTTTATAATAGACAAATAAAAAGTATATAGAATCAAAACTAAGGTTTTAGAGACTGAAATCAAGAAGACCTTGGATCTAGCCTCACTGCCACTCCCAAACCTTAGCTGTGCAGAGCCATCAAGTCTCTCTTCCAGTTTACTGGTCAGGAGTAGAACACAGTATCTGCTCTTGGGCTAACGTGTTTCGATAATGTGCTCCTGCCTTACAGACCATGGGGACTGGTTCTGGTTAGCCATGCCAATGGTGGGGTGATGTGCACTTTGGGGTCTCTGAATAGCATGATATAAGAAACCATTCCTTCTAATCTGTTTACATGTAAATACAGACATGGAAAATCTATTCGGTTCATCCCACAAATCCTTTGGTTTGTGGCTCCACATCTGGGACCAAGTGCAATGGATTAAATTAAGAGCAACGGTTTGATTTAATGGTTGATTTGGAATTTATTTTAATCAACTAAGGCTTTCTTTAGCCAGCTCTGTTCTTAAAAAGACAATTACACTTCAAGATGGAAGATATTAACCATGTCCCTAAGTAATGGATTTTTAAACTTTGCAATATTTATGGCTGCTTCTATTTAAAAACATTCAGCTCAGAAGTCTACAAAGTTGAGTACAAATAACAATTACCCATCTTCTATTTCACTGAAAGCCTTTGGAACCTGGAAAATAATCAGAAAGGTTTCCTTTCTTTTCTCTTCTCTTTAAAGAATGAAAATTGGACCACAAAGAGCATAGATATTTAGAACTTTCTAGAAAAGATATTCAAATCATTTTGTCACAACCCAGAGGACAATGGCCAGAATACATCATAAAAAATGCTTGCTATGCATTTTTAATCTGTATGTATGTATTTTAATGTGTATGTATTTTTAATCTTTGCAACAACCCAATAAACTAAACAGTCTGAGAGAGGTTACATAACCATCCTTAGGATACACAGATGGTAAGTGGAAGAGGGTGAGGTTCAAACTCAGATCTGTCTTGTTGCAGAGCCTGCACTCCTAACTTCCTTTCCTAAAAGGCTTCCCCCGTTACTCTCTGTCATATCACCCTTCCTTCTTGGGACTTCTGATCAGCTATAATTATTTTGCTTATTATCTTGTTCATATTCTGTATTCTTTTACTACAATAAAAGCTCCCTGAAGGAAAAGACATTATCAAGTTCATTGTTACTCCCAGATCCTAGCACATAATAGTCACTCAATCAAATGTTTATTGATTTAATATATATATTCTTGTTCAAAAAAATAAGTTAAGAAAGAGAACCGGCCCAGCCAGTGTGGCTCAGTGGTTGAGCAGCAACCTATGAACCGAGAGGTCATGGTTTGATTCCTGGGTTGTGGGCTCAAAACCCAGGGTGGGGCATGTAGGAGGCAGCCAACCAATGAGTCTCTCTCATCATTGATGTTTTTCTCTCTCCTCCTCCTCTCCCTTCCTCTCTGAAATCAATAAAAATATTTTAAAAAGAAAACTAAAACCCACATACTCACTGGCTCCAAGATCAATGCTTATTCCACCTGAGACTGAAGAGCCTTTTCTACACAGTTTTTAAAGCCAGTGGTACCAATACCCCAACATTGATTATGACCATCTAGCTCTGCCTCAACTCTGTACACCAAACTGTTCCAGGAATGGTGGGTACATAAAGAAGTCTAAACTCTGGTCTCTGATCTGAGGGGGTTCATAGTCCAGTTAGAAAAATGGGAAATATGCCTTTAAAAAGTAACTTCTGCTGCAAAGCCATCTATTCTAAGTATCCAGTGAGCAGCTGTTCATGACAAAGTTTATTTCTCTGCAGAAATTTCCATTCCAGGGAAACCTAAGGCATCGCTAAGGTGAGGAGAGAGGAAGACTCCCATTTGCCAGCTCTGACATCCTCAGCACCTGCAGTTAATCACACACCTGCACTCGGGCGTGATTCAGTGGCTCCTGTGATTGGCCATTTCAACTGCTGTCTCTGTAAATCACAGTCCCAGCTGAATATCCAGGGACTACATTCATCAAAAGCATAATTTGGGCAGAACGTGACTGTTTTTCCAAAGCTGGAGGGCTGGCATCAGCAAGAAAAATTGGCAGTACTATCTTTAACGGAATGTTGGTTGTCTCAGTGGATAATGAATAATGGTTCTTATTGTTACTATTAAAAGAATATTAACAGTTCTGGAGGTATGGTTTCAAAACGATTGGGGTTTTTCATTTTGATCATCTATAAATACAAACAAGATACTAACCAGAATTCAGCAACTATCACTATAGTACACAGTGAATAGCCGAGCTCCCAATACCTGAAAAGCAGGCCAGTGAGTTAGTTAAGTGATGTCGATCCTACCCCTCAGCCTCAATGAATGGTCCAAGCCAGGCTAACCAGAGCCCTTCTCCAGTACTTTTCTCCTGGAGCAAGAAGAGAAAAATCTTTCTGCATTGATTGTAAGGTGTAAGGATCTTACCCATAGCTTCCTATAGCCACGTAGAAGAGTCTGCACAAAAGAATCCAACATACTGAGAGAACCCAGAATAGCAGGTAGATACAGTCAATCCCCTAGTTCCAGTCATAGAAGTTTCAAAAGCTGCCTCTCCCTGCAACTCTTATGTATCCTTTCAGTAATTCTACCTACCCCCCCCACTTTTTTTCTTAACTTTTCTGCCACTAGCAATACAGAGATTACTAACATAGAATCTAGTACTAGGAAGTGGAATGATAGGAATGACAGAGATTTAAAGTAGAATGGGCTTAGTTGGTATAAGCTGGAGCAGTGAGTATCACACCACTCCCAGCTGGGACAATGGCAATCCTTCTTTTATGAAAACAAAGTAAATATTGACTATTACCTGTGGTATGTATCTTGGCAGGCAGACCATGATAACATTTCTGTGGCATGGTAGAAACATATTAAAAAATAAGAGTATGCTGGATACTTCTTATGGCCTTCAGTAAGGCCCTTCAAAAGGAAAATAAGTCTCAATCCACACTGACATGTCTTAAAGTAGACAGGAAATAAGAAGATAGATATATAGTGTTGTTAAAACAAAGTCTCTTTCTGTCTGTAGCTAGTTATCCAAAGCTGCTAAGGGTCTGAAATCCATGCAAAACTGTTAAAGATGAATTTCCTGTCTTATAGTGAAGTTATTTTACAGACAAGGGGAGGGTATGACCAGGAGTAACCTAAAAATGGGGAAATCCTGACCATCCAGACTTCTCCCAAAAAACCCTTGCTATGCACTTTCCCCTGAAAAAAGTATAGTAATTTTTCTCATCATAACGTGCAAATAATTGGAATGCAACCAAAGGCAAGAGGTCAGTCAGCCCTGTTTTACCATTTCAGCCTATTGCTTCAGTTGCCCTGAGGCAGCAACCAAGAGAAGTTATTAAACAGAGGCCATAGAAGGATGGGCCAAGTCCTATAGTATGTGTCTAAAAGACAGAAATTTCAAAGACAGGGCCCAGAGTCAAATATTATGACTCAACAAGATTTCTGGTTGGTTAGAAGTTAACAGAGCCCATCAGAATGAACTGAATATTGACAGTCAATTAGCTCTTTAAAAGCAGTGCTTTGCTAGAGAAACTCTTAAATTAGAAGCCTGTAATTGCTCCACCTCTAAGGCAATCTCCAGATTCCTGTAACCATGATAATAGCAACTTGGCTTCTGAAAGAATATAGCCTCCATCTCTCTACCAGTGTGGCCATGGAAGGAAATGATGAAGGCAAAGCTTATGGGGGACAAAATGGCAAGCATCTAATGTCACCCAAGAGAGTGAGTCAAAAATTGGACATGCCTGCCCGGCCAGTGTGGCTCAGTGATGGAGTGTTGACCCATGAACCAAGAGGTCACAGTTCAATTCCCAGTCAGGACACATGCTGGGGTTGCAGGCTCAATCCCCAGTGGAGGATGTGCAGAAGGCAGCTGGTCAATGATTCTCTCTCGTCATTGATGTTTCTATCTCCCCTTTCCTCTTTCTCTCCCTGAAATCAATAAAAACATTTAAAAAATGGACATGCCTTAATGGTCCTATTGAGTGAAGTATGGCATATTCTCTGGTTGTCCCACCTACATTGCTTATTCTTTTTCCTCTTTTCCAAACAGGAATTCTTATTGTAACTACTCTCTTTTTCCTATATTGTTGTATCTTGGGTGGGTTGGAAATGGTTTTAACTGGTCCAAATGCCCACAGGTTTCAGAATCTTTAGGTGCCATATCTGACCTAACTGAGAGAAAAGCATGTCTCCCAAAGACCTGGAACTTGACAGTCACTGGTGATACTTTGGAATACCTCTCTTGAAGGAGGAGGGAATATCTTTGTGAGTACATGTGCCTCACTGCATTATGTAGGCAGCAGTTGGAGTTTTAATACAGGAACAAGAGTCTATAGATGTATATTCACTAGGCAGCCATGGGGGGAATTGTAACATCTGAGGGGTCAATCATGGAACCTTACCTCAGCCATAGAAATTGATACATGATGGGACCCAAGCCAGATTCATCAAAGTTATTATCTAGGTTCTCTCCACTGGAGATGTAGGGAAGGTTTCTCTTTCTTCTGTGGTTGTAATCAAGAACATAATCTCAGAGTTGCTGGAAGACAAGATCCCCAGTACCCACACTAAGGCACCTTTGTGCAAATAGAAAAATGTACCTCTTCCTCAAATCATTGTACTGGTTTTGTTAGAAAAGACACCGAGTACCCTCTGCTGGAAATTTGCCATAACAAACACAAATCTTTGATGTCTGAGGTATGATTGATGACCCTTAGATGGAGAATAATTTCACACCACACATGATACATGGCAGCCCTCCTGACATCCATGCCCCCTACTACCTAGGAAAGCTTGACCCAATGATGCCAATACCCCCAAAAGAAGCAGATAGAAAAAGGACTGAGAAATTCCTGCAGGCTTCAGGCTTCTGGTCCCACTTCTGAAAGGCTACAGAGTTGATCTGCTCCTGTAATTCTTTCTTCCATTCTTTAAACAACTCCAAACTCTGTAAAGCTAGTCTGTGGTTCCAATTGGGGTTTTGCTTCTTATAACCAGAAGAGTCCTGGAAAATACACTACCCAGTTTCACTCATTACCTAGCCATGAGAACTCAGCTAAGTCATTTGACCTCTAGGAGCCTAAGATTCCTCAGCTATAAATGAAGCAATGATTGGAAAAGGAGCACACGAGATAAACATATGTGAAAGGGCTTTGAAAGTACAGGTGTACCTGAGAGACAGTGCAGGTCTGGTTCCAGACCACTGCAATAAAGCAAATATTACAATAAAGTGAGCCATAATCTTTTTGCTGGTGGAAGGACTTGCCTTCAATTTGTAAAAACAAAAAAACAAAAACAAACAAACAAACAAAACAACAACATCTGTAAAGCACAAAAAAGTGACATGCAACAAAACAAGGTAACAGGTGGTCCTTGCATCTCAACAAATTGATGAAAAATATCAATTACTCTCAGAAATAAGAGTAAATACAATTAGCAGCTGTTACTAACCCTGGTCAAACAACTTTACCTATGCTAACCAAACACTTTTAGTGGAGAAAAAAATAATCACTTAAGCAATCAGGTTGAAAATAGAGGGCTCAATACAGGGCATAACATACTAATTTGTTGATCGTTAGACATAAGCAGGGGCCAGTATATCACTGTACTTTGAAACAGCAGACTGCACTGTTTCATCAAAATGACCCAATATATTTCATCCTAACCTTTTCCGTATTTTTCCACACCTTAACTAAGTCATCTGAGCTTGACAGGTCAATTAATTAGCCAGCTTCCCTTTACTGAGGCTCACTATTTGCAAAGCCCTGTGCTAGACAATTTAGGGCCTATAAAAATGAGTAAAGATAATGTCGCTGCCTTCAGGAAATTTGAAGTCTAGATCGGGGTGGGGGGAGGGGGAGATAGTCACATATGCATGCTAACTTTGGTTACTTCATTAATTCATTCATTCATTCATCTATTGATTCAGCAAATATTTATTCAACACTCATTAGGTGCCAGAAAAAATGACAATCACAGACACTTCCTGATAGAAGTTACAGTCTACTCAGGATGAGAGATATTAAATAGATTTCATTTTAATCTGCAATAAGTGCTATAAAGGAAAACTACATGATGTCTTCAGTACAAAACCATCTTTTCCTGAGAAAATCACATCTAAGTTGAAGATCTGAAGGATCAGTGGCAATTGGACAGGTGAGGAAAAAGAAATAGAACATTCTGGGTAAATGGAAAAGCACATAAAGAGACTATAGTGGGAGAGAGCTTCCAACTTTAGCACCAACTCAAAGGAGACCATATAGCTAAAGAAAGTGACAGAGATGGGAAGAGATCAAGATGAAGCTGAAGAGCTGAACAAGGACCAGATCATCTCATAGGCTATGTTCAGGATTGTATCCCAATGGCAAGGATTTTAAGAATAAGAAGTCATAATCACATTTTTTATAAATCACTCTGGCTGCCCATGTCAAGAATGAATTGAAGGCTAGCAGGAGAAGATTTTGGAAGCCAGTTGGAAGAAGTGTACCAAAGTATGAATATCTGGCTGCAAATGACCAAGCCATATAAATAGCCACCACCTCACTGCCAGCTTTACATTCTCAACCCCTTATGTTGGAGGCAAAATCTCTCCAGGCATCCTGAAATGAAACTCAGATATACTTTCCCATAGAAACAATGCTATAAAAGGCAGTTGGGTTCCAGAGTTGAATTAGTATTTAGTTTAGTTTTTATGGTGACTTTGCTTTTCATTCTTAAGCAGTTTTATAATCAAGGAGGACCTGGAGTACTTCAAAAGACCACCAGGAAAAGGCTATCCTATATAATAAATAGGTAATATGCAAATTGACCATCACGGCCTCCCACAAGATGGCTGCCACAAGATGGCCTGCAGGAGAGGGCAGTTGTGGGTTATCAGGCCGGCAGGGGAGGGCAGTTGGGGGTGACCAGGCCTGCAGGGGAGGGCAGTTGGGGCCGACAAGGCCAGAAGGGGAGGGCAGTTAGGGGCAACCAGGCCGGCAGGGGAGCAGTTAGGCATCGATCACGCTGGCAGGGGAGTGGTTAGGGGATGATCAGGCAGGCAGGCAGGCGAGTGGTTGGGAGCCAGTAGTCCTGGATTGTGAGGGGGATGTCCCAGATTGGAGAGGGTGCAGGCTGGGCTGAGGGACACCGCACCCCCCCCCCAGTGCACAAATTTTGTGCACCGGGCCTCTAGTGAAGGGACACACACCCCGGTGCACGAATTTTGTGCACCAGGCTTCTAGTGAAGATAATAAAAGGGTTTAAATATTGGTCCCATGGTATATATGGGCAAGAGAAACTAAAACTGCCTTCAAGTATACTAAAATAAAGGCTTTTATGCAATAATGACTAGATATTTAAAAGTATAGTTTCATGTTATTCATCATGTCAAATTCTTGCCTGTGCTTGGGAAATCATTAAAGCTAGAGGAGTTGGAAGAGACAGGAAGGAGTGGGATTTAGGGTGTGGATGGAGCGTCAGAGTGAGAGCCTGCTATCCTATGCAGCATCTTAGTCCAAACCAGCCTCTGGGTGGTTGCAGCAGATGAGAACACAGAGCTTGGTGAACAGAGGAAAGGCTAACTTTAGCTCCTATGCCCCCTTGGCTGGGCCCCCTTAGGGAGTAAACAATCTGAACAAAATGCAGTATCCCTAGCCTTGGAGAAAAGGCAAGATGGTGCGTTCCCTGCGATGAAAAGGGGAAAGATGCACAATCTGAGCATGTTATAGTGGTTCAGAGCAGGGACTCTGGAGCCACTCCATGGTTTTGAATCCTGGAATACTAGCTGCGTAATCATGGGTAAGTTCTTTGATCTCTCTGTTCCTTGGTTTTTCCATGTATAAAGTGGGGAAAATAATAGTACCTGCATCCATAGGTCATGATAAGAATTGAGTTAATATTTGTTGCACAGTAATCTCCATTTACATAAGTGATCATTAAATAAAATTTAGAAAAATAAAAGTATAGAGAAAGGAGGGATGTTTTTTCTGGATGAGGCAAGGCCGTGTGCTATAAGGCAAACATTTAAGAAGTAATTTCTACAGACAACTAAAAATGATTACCAGGCTATCTTGGAAAAAATGATGACTTAGGTACAAAAACCCATACCAGCTATGACTATCCCTTGTCTGAAAGACCTCAGAGGCATCCCCCACTTTCCACGGTGCTCTGCCTTTAAGCTATTGTTTGATCAGGAGTATCTACAGTTGCAGCTGCTACTAAAAAAGCTGAATTCGCTAGGCAGCCAAAATTTAGAGCAACATCACTGCTCCCCCGCTCCTGAAGTCATGCGAATTCATGCTAAACACGGAAGAATAATTCTTGCCTCCCCAGATGGTGAACAGACTCATGCTCCTTTTATAAATGCTCATCTCACTCAAATCTGTTTCTCAGCAGGAAGTGCCTACCTGCTGCTGGAATGCTCAGAGGATTAAGGAAGACTGTGTGCATACACTAATGGCTACATTTACTCAACAGTTATGGGGGAAATGAATATTTCAGCACAAAACAACACTTACACCTTCCCATTACCAATTCAAATATTCCCACACCGAACTACATTCCCCCACTAGGAAAGATGAGTACATTATCCTCACTGGTCTATTTCAACAATGAAGGAAGGCCAAGGCAACAGGCAAGCACATACCCATCACTATTTAAGCAACCCTCATCTGCCCTTTATTACCAAGAGAGCTAAAAAAATTAAAAAGTAAAAAGGAGCCTAGGCTGCCAGTACAATCTCCAGTGGCCTAAACCCTCTACAAGACATTGGTGACATCCATACCAGGAAACACCTGGCCTCGTAAAAACTAATTACTGATCTAGACTCAAGTCAATGCCACAGTTGTGGCACTTAGTTCCTACCTCAGCATGGTCCTCTCTCTGAGAGGGCCCTTTTTTTCCATCTTTGTTTCCATAACAAAACTTAGGTTTCAGATTCTAGGAACAGGACTAGGTTCATGAGTAAGATTCATATAAACCACTTGAAGGACCTAATAGTCAAGGTTCAACACAGAATGTATAAAGCACTCTAGGTATTTCTAGCAGGCAAGAGATTTAATGCAGGGAATCCAAAGTTTACAGAAATGGTGAAAATCCTAAAGAAGTATGTTCTAGGATGGGCCTCCGGGAATGACTCCCAGAACAAAACAAACCTGACCCAACTCTGAGGCTGCCACTGCAGATATAAATACAAAATCATATCCATGTGGCTAAAGCCCAAGAATCAAGGAGCGGAATCAAAAAGACATGGCAGCCATACTGGCTCTCAGTACTCAGGAAGCTGGAGTTAGACACTGGAATACTGATGCAGAAACTACTCATGTTTCTGCTTTCTTGCTGGCAAACAGAAAAAGACACAGAAAATGGCCTGCACCTCTCCACCTTCGATGTATTTCCACAAGTACATCTAATTGGAAGAGCTATTGGAAATGTAGTTTTTAGTTTTCCATAAAGGAGGATTAAGTGAAAATGGAGGTGGAGTAAAGCAATCAACAGAGTTTACCACATGACTTCTATGAACTTCTGAAAATATATTCACTATCCTAGTGTTAAAATATATGTAAATCTATTAACAAGTATTCCTTTAGATTAACCTAATTTTTCGATGAGCCATAGAAACAACTCCTGAAACAATTATGATATTTAGCCTTTAACACGTTAGTGAAGATTAGTGTATGTAATTGCTTTCTATAGTCCAGAAGTTATCAAGGCACCTTAAACCCAAGGGAGTGCAAATGTGGGCATAGGGAGGGCACTAATGACATGGTGCGTCTTCTCTGCAACTGAGGATAAGGTCAATGTAGCAAGAATTGCACTGTCTCGGATAGACACTAGGGACTCATCAGCATCAGAATGAGAGAAGAGATCCATGCATCCTCATCATGAGATATTTCCTTCTCATATCTTAACAGCAGACACCCCACCCACAACCTTACCCTAGAACAGTGATGGCGAACCTATGACATGCGTGTCAGAGGTGACACGCAAACTCATTTTTTTGGTTGATTTTTCTTTGTTAAATGGCATTTAAATATATAAAATAAATATTAAAAATATAAATCTTTGTTTTACTATGATTGAAAATATCAAAAAATTTCTCTATGTGACATGGCACCAGAGTTAAGTTAGGGTTTTTTAAAATGCTGACACCCCGAGCTCAAAATGTTCACCATCACTGCCCTAGAACTATGTAGGCCCAAATGACATTTGCATGAAAACATGGGGTGGCTCCTAAAAGTTGCAATCAACTTTGAAGTTCCAAACTGAAGACCCACAGGACAAATCCACCCACTTAATGTTTTATTTGTCCAGGCCAGAGTTTGTTTAGAAACTGTGATTTGATTGACAGGCACACTCCATTTCAAAGCATGCCTTCACCTTTCTTTATCATTGTTCATCCATCATCTTCCCACATTGACATCACTTTTCTGGCCATCCCTGGTCTGTTCTTTTTCCTCCTTAAAGGAGAACTGAAGAATCAAGATCCAATGAAAGTAAATAAAATCATCAAGCCCAATAGGTAAGTGTGGGATCATAAATGAGATACATAGTCAAAAGTCAAAGGTTGGATCAAAGCAAGAGGATGCATTCTGTCACGTACACCATTTCACTCTTTACTGTTGGGACCAGAGGGGCATGGTGTCTGGTGCACCACTGTGGTTTAGAGACACAGAGTCCATGTGAGCACCTAGAATCTGGGAGAGAACATTCCATGCATCAGGAAAAGAGCTCTGAAAGGTCCTGGGCCATTGCCAAGTAAGACTACTCAGCTTTTCCCTCAATTCCAATAAAAGAAAGGAGGAGTCCACTTTGGCAACAGGCCAGGAGCCCAGGAATTTGTTCTGCCTGATGGGTATGGTAACCCAGGCCTATTCACCTGGCTGCCAGATTATCGAGTTGCCTGTGAGATGGGAGCAAACCCCAAGACAAGCCATGGTAATTATCCAGATGGGCTGTTCTCTGCCTGGGCTCTTCTTAAAGGCTTATCCTAGTCCCAGGAAACCATATACCAGTTCACAACTCAACTCTAATTAATAAGGTCCTTAATGAAGATGTAAATGCCCACATTTTTAACCTTTACGATGTACTTTGGGCTCTTTATCCTTTAAATGGCTTAATTGATGTCTCTGCTTCCTCCTTCATCAATTCCCACTTTCATGTTGGTTTCTGGTGTCTGTCTTAACTCTTTAAACCCATCTCATTCAATGCCCCCTGCTCTCTGCCTCTGATATTTTAGGGTATTTTGTGAGCTCCTTAGAAGTTCCATTGCCAAACTGTGAGAAACAGGAAAACCTACTAAGGTTTTCAAATAGAAAGGGCAGTGGCTATCTAACTATCTACATGTATGGAAACCAGAAAAAATGCCATGATATTTGAAAAAGACAAACATGGCCACCTTCTTTAAGAGGAGAGGCAAGAAAGGTGACTGGCAGCCACCTTGTGCCTCACTATTCTCTGCTGAGAGCAAAATTCTAGCTGGAGCCGTTAGATGGAAGGCATGGGACATCATAAAGGTCATAAATGAGTATCTGGAATTCCTCTCTGTTAAACCTTAAAAGTTTAAGTTAAAACATATAACCATACACCCATTTACCAATCTTTCCTATATTATATAAAATTTCAAACATAAGCAAAGAGATTATTATCATGACCTTCATGTACTGTCTCTGAGCTTCACTAAGACGCAATATGTGACCATGCTTCACGCACCCACTTTTCCTACCACTTTGATCAACATGAAACAAGTCTCAGACATATTATCATTGCATGACCTCTTAATAAGAATCTTAATAAGAATTCTTATAAGGTAGCAACAGTTTCCAAGCATTGGCTTTAGAACATGGGCTCTGGAGTTAGACAAACCTGAGTCTATATATTCCCAGGGCAATAGCTACGTGACTTTAGAAAGTTCCTTAACTTCTTAAGCCTTGGTTTTTTCATCGGTAAAGTAAGACAAATAGTGCTTACTTTTTTGGGTTATTGTGAAGAGAAACAAGATAATACAGGGGAATTGCCTGGTTCAGAGTACACTAAAGTCGTATTGTGATTACTACTGTTATATGGGAATTTTAAGAGTAAGAACTACTTCTTTCTCTAGGGAAGTCCCTAGTCCCATCAGACAACTCTTATAACAAGGCCATATGTCATCCTGTTCTTTATATTCTGATGCCAACTGAACAAAGGAGCACATACCACTTTCTTTAGAATTTTGGGTGATTGATCTCTGGGTACTTTCTTCTCAGTCTCTGGCTGAAGCTCAAACTCACGTTGTCAATTTCTCATTGAATATCGACCAAAGGTAGAAATCAGGTTTGATTGAGGTCTATTTTTTTGTTGTTTTATTTTGGTTTCTTCCCACTGAGAAATGGGAGTTCAGGTTGTAGTTTACTCCTGTAGCTAAAGCTCCTTGGCCTTTTACTCATTAGTTTCATTGTAATTGTTAGGCTTTTGTGTTGTCAGGCACTTAGAAGGTTTATTTCAGCTATTCAAGGGTGGACTCCATTATGCTTTCCAAACTGTCAGAGACATCTACATACTCACAAGCCCAATTCCCCTTTCTGAGTACACTAGTGGGTGCGTGGACTGCTTTTCTCAGCCCTCTTTGCATTTGTGCGGAGCTATGTGATGTGTTCTCAACAATGGTATGTTTAAGGACAATGGGTTTTGTGAAGCAGGCAAGACACTGAGATGCTGTAATAGGGCTGCTGGAATGTATGGCCTGCACCCATCTTTCTGTCCTCACATATTCTGAAACTGTTGTGGGTTGCATCTTGGATGTACTCTCAGATCAGGAAAATGAGCACCCAGTGATGCCAGCAGTTTATAGATGTCTGGGGAGGCCATGGTGATGTCTAGGAGGTTCTATGAACTTGAGAAAAAGGAGGGCCAGGATGAAAAGGCCCACTATTAGAGGATTTGCACTATTTTGAAAACAGAATTTTGCTTTAAAAGAAAATGCTTCTAGTCCAATTGTTTGAGTCAACTCTAATAAGTGGTGAGCATAATTGTTCTGTCTCTGGGTAAAGCTGGATTCTAGAGCCTTAACATCAGGAGAGACTTGCAATGACTTTACAGCCTCCACCCTGGTGCCATCACAGTTCTAGATGTGACAGGACCCTCATACTCTTTAAGGCAGTCATTGAAAGCAAAGACAGTCCTGGCACCTAGAGCATGTCCTGCTGCTCTTACTAAGAAAGAAAGCTTTGTAGTATATAGAAACCCACCCGGAAGTCTTTGAAGGACGCAGGTAAGGCCCTGACAAAATTGTTAACTACCTTGCCTATCATAACATTATCCTTCTGAGTACTAATTATTTTTCAATCTCCAAAATGATCCATTGCTAAAGTGTATCCAAGGCCAACATAGGCAATGGGTTGATTCTAAAGAGTGAGACATATTATGAATTGACAAGATCTTAAGGTCAAAGTCAGAGATAAAATAATCATGGCATTCAAGGTCACAGAATTGGTGAGTAGAGATATTAATATGCTTCTCACTCATGGCTGTGCCCTGGGATCATAATACATTAATGATAGTCAAAAGAAGGGCAGAGACATATAGGAAGTTCTTACTTCTGACTGAGACAAAATCTGAAGTTAAATTACATTAACTATCTGTAGTAGACAGAGTGTATAATCTTTCTCTCATTGAGTGTGGATGCTAGTATAATGGGATTTTACTCCCATAATTAGATTATGTTATATGGCAAATGTTTACCACTCTAATACAGATGTCTTATGAGGTTTTTTATACTTCTACACCTTCTGACCTCAAGCCATATGCCACTTTGGGGATTTCATGCTCAAATGAACTGAACAATAGCTGCAATATGTGTATCCTCTAGGCACCTTCCTCCAGGAAGCCTTCTCTGACTGCCTTTCCCTGAGGTTGGGTCAAGCACCAAACTCTACAAAATGCACAGATTGTATGCATTCCTTTACTTTGACCCTTACCCTATTCTAAAAGGGCATGGCATCCAATTTTTAAAAGTTGAACAGGATTTTTATTTTAATGAGTAAGTAAAAATCTGAATGAGAGAAAAATAAATTAAGAAAAAGTGAAATGACGCAGGGTAGAGACTGAGACACAAAATGCGTGCCAAATAACTCACAAAACCTGACTGTCAGATTTCCACCTACCAAAGCAAAGAAAGAGACATGATCAGTTAAGTAATCCATAGTGACCCTGCATTTGCTTGCTTGTTTGTCTTTAAGAACACCTAGTCCTGATAGCTGTCATCTGAGGCATTTCGTCCTTTGGTTTTCACTGAAAGAAGTCAAGCAGAATTTAATAAGCAGCTTAGAGAGAAGGATATGGTTTCAACATCTGCAAAATACCCTGTTTAACTCATTTACCAGCACAACAGGTGCACTATTGAAGGTCATTTAATCTCCCAAATAGGTAAACACTGCAACAGAGTTTAGGGAGGGAGAAGTGGGGAGTGGGGACCAGAGGATATCAAACATAAACGGTCAATGAGTTGCAAGTAATGGAACCTGAAAAGGTGTAAAGAAGCAAGACCCAGCTGGCAGGGAAGTCCCCATCCTGGAGAAAGAGAAGACAGTGGGAAAAGCAGAGGAGTTCTTCAAGTCATAGGCAGACAGTGCCCAGAAACAGAACATCAAAAGAACCATACAGAAATATCCCCACTGAGGGGCAACAGGGATGTCAAATTACCTATGACCCCACCCTTCCTACAAGAAAACAAAGGCCCAGAAAGCACATGCATCTGTCCCTGAAGTCACACGGCCGATGCAGAGCTGATATCCCGGGACATTGTTTATACTTTGGGTGATGGGGAGTGGACAGACAGGGAGGCCTTCCTGAAGCTAGTTAATAGCTGGCTTGGGTCTAGAGTCAGAATAGAAGGTAGATGAGAAATAAAGTCACTTGGATAGAGTAATACTTATTTCCTCATTTATTCAAATTCCAGCTAGTGCTTTTAGTAACCTACGAGCAAAATGTAGACAATTAGTAATCTCATAATCACTAGCACAAAGTAGGTTCTCAATAAATGTTAGTTTTTCCACCTTTCTCTCAATTCCATCTCTTCCTCCCAGGACCCTCATGCAGTCTTTTTTTTTCTTCCCGTTTCTCCATTTTCTGGCCCCTTTCTAATACTGGGATATTATAGCACTCAATTTACAGAGAGTTTACTACATACCAGGCAGTCACTAAACATCCCCCTTGCTGGATCCCATTGAGTCCTTGCAACAATCCTAGGAGGTAAAATCCACTGTTATCTACATTTCACAGCCAAAATCACAGGCTCAGTGAGGTTAAATGATTGCCCCACGGTCACACACTGGGTATAGGATTTGAGCACAGGTCTGTTTGACTCCAAAATGAGTGCTGATTCTCCAGCCCAAGAAAATATTTAACCTTCCATTTCAGTGAGCAAGAACAAAGGAGAGGTGCACAGATCCAGTACCAAAGCGATTCGTTCAGCTCAGGACCTCCCCACAGAATGAAAAAGGCAGAACCAAGCTATTGATGCAAATCACCCAGCAGCAAATACACTCACGGTGATGCCTGTAATTCAAGTTCATGGCACTCAGTCTACATAGCAGAGGGATGTATCCATACATCTATGTGTAATACAACAAAGACATTACATGCACAGAATCTGATCCCTTTCTGGTCAGTTCATGGCAGGAGGTCCCGTGTGAAGCTGCCCAGAGCTCTGACCCAGGGCTCAATGCCCTGAGTAAAAGCTGCCCGAGTGGTACATGCACTTGCCTTGAGCCAGGGCCCTGCTGCAGCTTCTCTGAAGGATGCTGTGGCTCTGCCCTGAGGGCAGTTCTTATTGGACTCTATGCAGTTCCTATTTCACAAATCAGAGCTTAAACCTTCACAAGAGAGTATCGATTTATGCTATCAAAGCAGTGAGATTCCAGAGCTGGGGAGCTGAGGGAATTTGCACCTTTTAATCAATATTTCTTACTCATTAAAGCAGATGTCTGATTCAAATTTTTATTTTGAGCCAGATGCAGCATCAGTGTTCTGATGATGTAGTCTTTTGGGCAACGAAATATCTGCCAGTTATTTCAACACCTCCCTTTCTCCCTTTTCCTCTCTTTCTTCTTCTGTCTTTCCTAGCCTTCATGTTTAAATTCAAGCCCAGCAGACACCTACTTTCTGTCACTGTTCCCCCCGAGAGATCCAAAAGGCAACCTCCGTTCCAGAGCCAAAGCTAGCCAACAACATGGTCCAATGCTCTGGGGATGGATGCATCATCCCAGCAGATAATTTCTGTCCTAATGGGCTGCTTCGTCATCCTACTCAGACTGGAGCCTCTTAAGATGTAAAGATTTGAGCAAGTAAAGAGCAGTGAAGAAAACCAACAAATTGATTAAAGGATAATTCTTTTTTTTTAAATATACTTTATTGATTTTTTACAGAGAGGAAGGGAGAGAGATAGAGAGTCAGAAACATCGATGAGAGAGAAACATCGACCAGCTGCCTCCTGCACACCCCCTACTGGGGATGTGCCTGCAACCAAGGTACATGCCCTTGACCGGAATCGAACCTGGGACCCTTCAGTCCGCAGGCTGACGCTCTATCCACGGAGCCAACCCAGCTAGGGCAAGGATAATTCTTAAGAGTCACAGCCCAAATGCTCTCTTGGGAGTGATCTTAAATTAACATTCCTCTCAAACCTCCTGCCCACCTAGGCAGCAGTGCCCGGTGAAAAGAGCACAGGATTTACACTATTCAGACACTTTTAGGTTTTTTGTTTGTTTTTCGTTTTTCTGCAGACCTTTTTAGGATCTCCAGCTCAGCCACACACTAGCAGTGTGACTTTGGGTGAATAATTCCTTGTTGGAGCCCATTTTCCTCATTAGTAAAATGTAGACAATTCGTAAAATGTAGACAGTAATTACTATCTCATGAAGTTGGTACAGAAATTAAATTAGATAGTAGAGAGTGATTCTTAGACTCACATAAGCATAATCTCTTAATCACTACCACAAAGTAGGTTCTCAATAAATGTTAGTTTTTCCATTTTTCTCTCAATTCCATCTCTCCCTCCCAGCACCCTCACTGAGTCTTTTTCCTTCCTGTTTCTCCATTTTCTGCTCCCTTTCCATTGATTGACCTGATGTTCTTCTCTTTCTTACCATCCTCTTTAACTGACCTTCAAACCATAAACTGTCAGTCAGCACCAGAAGGATCAAAAAGAGTGTCCTCACTTCAAAATAAGTGACATGCCCCCGATCACAGCTACTCACCAGCAGAGACACGGCCACACTCCCGAGTCCCAGGGTCTCACATCTTAGTCCTTCTCTTTCAGAGCTGAAATTCTTGAAAGTGGCAGCTTCCTGGCAGTTTCAGTAAATGTTCCAGGGAACAATCCCAAAGAGTAGTAAAAAAGGAATCACCAGGATGCATCAGAAAAGAATGTTTCACTGATATTAGAAACAAAAATAATGAATATGTTCCTCACTTACAGCTCTGATAAGATGGTATATTCATTTCAGTTAAACTTCTTCAAATCTGATACTATGGGGTGTCTTCTTTCTCCCATCTAAGGTCACTGGTGTGGCAAAGCCAGCTATTACTCATTTGGGGGAGCCAATTCTTAGCATCTTTTCAACTCTGCATTCAGTTATATCAAATGCGTAACCTGAAATTGAAATGGTGAGAATATTTACACCACAGAAATTGGCAGCCACTACAAATAGGATTTCTCTCCTCCCCACCCCCGCAACAACCAATTGTTAAACATTTCCCAGCACACCATTGGATAAGTTCTCGTGTCTTTAGCCCCCTTTTGCTGTAAGAAACTTTTAAGTTTATTTTTACAATAATGATTACCTAGGTCTTTCGTTTGTGTTTCTTTAAAACACAGATATTTCTTCAGTTTGTCTGCCTGTCATCTGCTGTCATTTACATAATAAAACTGGTCATGCCAGCGGTTGTATTATGTAAATCTGCTCTGCCTTACCTCTGTGAAGATGAAGATGCTGGGCCACTGGTAAATCTGCATTAGTTTTGTCCTATTGATTTCAATAGAGAATATAATATTGTGAGGATTTTGGTCCCTGAAAATTTCTGAGCTGCTATTGGCATCATTGAGCATTTTATTGTTCATATCCACATTCAAATGGAGCTCATTTTCTCCAAATATATATTATACTGTGCTAGTAGCCAAGAAGCCATTCAGTGGGCTCTGAAGCCAGACTGTCTGGGATTGAATTCCAGCTCCCCTACTTACTAGCAAGTTCCTTAACCCCTCTGTGCCTCCGTTGTATAATTGGGGTATAATAGTACCCACCTCCCTTAGCTGTTCTGAGGATTAAATCAGTAACACATATCAAATGCTCACAAGAGTGGCTGGCACACTGAGTGGTCAAAAAATGTTAAAAGTTAGGAAAGAGTGAAGATAGAAAGTTTATTACAAAGTAAGCTATTCGAGCACCAGATTTTTGCTAGGTAACTAGGATGAGGCTGGGGAAAATTGTTAGGGGAAAGGTTTAGAATATTATTGCTAGAAGCCTACATAAATTATGGGGGCTCCCAGGAGCTCTGTGTTAAGAGGTCCTCCTGTACTCCCTCTTCTCTCTCACTGAACAAGCTGAGGATCTTCTAAACTGCGGCACCTGGAGAGAATAGCTGAGGCTCCCCTCCTTATCTGAGGCACAAGTTCACAGCCTGGGTCTCCACCGCAGACATGAAGGGTGATGTGCATAGATAGACGCCACCATGGGCTATGCAACAGTAGATGGCCTATGAGTTAAGTCCAATTCCTGCCTGGGAGTCTCATCGCCCCACCCTCACGATCCTCACAAAATGCAAGGGAAGGAGATTTTCAGTAGTAAAAGGATTTACCTCTACGGTAGTCATCTGGCTATTCCCCAATATTCTAATTCTTCTCCTTCTAAGCACATGGTGGGATCACACTCCCCGCTTCTCCTAGTTAGGTAAGTCTATAATGTCTTATTTGGGGGTAATTAAATGTGAACAGCACTGATATGTGTCTCCTCCAAACTTCAAGAGCCAATGATTGATTTGATCACTTCCGTCTGCCTGCCATATGAGAAGATTCCATCAATTTTCATCCTTGAGTATGAATACTCTGATGCAGAGCCCCCAGATTACCCACAATAGACACACAATAAGAATAAGATAAAATTTCACTGCTTTAAGCAACTGAGACTTTGGGATTGTTTGTTACTGCACAAAGCCTGTCCTATCCTAACTAATACAACCTTAATTCCACTCTAATTTATACATTAACATATCAATAAGGTTCTTGCAAACTTCTTTCCTTTGTTATTTGTAACAAATTACTTGTGATAGCAGGTCTCAAAAAACAACAATGAAACTTAAAATCATTAATTTACAGAAATTAAAGGTATTACCTACAAGATTCATATTTAAGTTTTTCTATATTTTTCATTTATTTAGCAAGTTAATTTATCTTCATTTTCTTTACCCTTTATTGGACAAGGTGATTCAGTTAACCTTAAAAATTGTTTTAATTTTATTAAAGATTCATGTCTGAAAGAAATCAAACAAAAATCCTACAAAGGCTAAACTAAGAAGACCCCATAGAGGAAATTCGGTAGCAGAGAAGAGCAGCTGCATCAGCAATTGTTGCCACCCTTTCTCTGAAATTCCCTTCCCCTTTCATTACTCTCATTTTTATCCAATACTACCATTCTAGTCTCCATGGGTCCAATGACTCCCAGTTGAGTTCTTCTTGGCCTAACCTATTTTTTCTCAGCAGAACTGATATAAATTAGAATTTTCAAAAATAATTTTTCTTAAAGAAAGAAAGATAGAAAATGTAAGTAAAAACAAGCAGTAAAGATATAAAACACAAATAATATAATTAATGCTGTTTTTTAAAATGCTCCGAGGGCCACCATAATGATTAATTAGCGTTTGGCTCTAGTTTGCAGGGCAGTGAGTATTCAATCCTAGTGTCCAGCCTCCCCAAAGTGAGCACCACCTTACCTCTCACTACATGACCACAATGTAACTAAACATCTTGCTACAATCAAGGACAAATGCCAGAACCACTTTCCTTGAATCAAATGTCTTCTCCCTCTAACATGCTCCCCTTCAGATTTTATTTTTCTGATTCAGAGACACTACGTTTACAATTCATTCTCAGGAGAGTGGGGAGACACATCTTTAATCCCTACTGATGGAGCTTGCCTTTCTAAGCTCAGGTTAGCAGCTTTGTCCATTTCTATAATTTTGTCACCAGCACAGTGCAGCAAAAACACACATGCACATACACTCATAGGCTAAGGAAAATGATCTAGTCTAATCAATATAATTTTCCAATATTGAATCAACATATACAGGGTGTCCCAAAAAATGTATACACACTTTAATAGCTGATAGCTCTATTTTGAAAATAAAATGTATTTTAATAAACACTGCCTTTATAATTATTAAAAGTGTGTGTATACATTTTGGGACACTATATATATATTTACAGTGACTATGTTGAGAATATGAGCTTTGAGCAAATATACATGGGTTTAAGACTCAGCTCCTGCATTTATGGCTAGAAATCCTAAGATCCTTATTCCATCTCTCTAGACATCTGCT
Organism: Myotis lucifugus; assembly: GCF_000147115.1. Lineage (NCBI taxonomy): Eukaryota > Metazoa > Chordata > Mammalia > Chiroptera > Vespertilionidae > Myotis > Myotis lucifugus. The sequence continues at coordinate 3,398,757 of NW_005871110.1, read as the reverse complement.
TCCTTAAATGTAGACTAAAAATAATAGAAGTACTTACATCATAAGACTGATGTGAGCTAATGCATATAAAGTAGTAAGTACAGTGCCTAGAACATAGGAAGTACCCAGTACCTTTCAACTAGTACTGGTAGTGACAGCAGTGATGGTGTTAATACTAGCAATGTTGCTATCCTATATAATAAAGAGTAATATGCAAATTAACCCTCACTCTATAACGCCGTCACAAGATGGCAGCACACACAGCAGGGGGCAGGGCCAGCGGCCACTCCAAGCGGCTTCTGCTAGGGTTTCTGTGGCCCCGCGTGCATGCCGCAGGGGTCCCGGCATCCACTCCAAGAGGAGCATCGGGGTGGTACTCCAGGACTCGGGGCAGTCCCATGGCATGACGGTGGGAGGGAGGCCAGGGGGGCAGGTCCCAGGTCTCACGCAAAACGCAATGGGTCACTAGTCCTATATAATAAAAGGCTAATATGTAAATAGACCAAACGGCAGAACAACTGAACAACCGATCACTATGATGTGCGCTGACCACCAGGGAGCGCATGTGGCACATGGCAGGCATTGCCCGCAGTGGGATGGTGAAGCAGGTGAGCAGGGGCACCAGACCAAGACGGGGCACCGGTCACTGTCATCAGGGCGAGCCTCTGGTGGTTACTGAAAATTCTTTGCTCTCACGTGCCACGGTCCCACCCTACACTCACACCTGCTGCCTGTGCTGGCCCTGCTCTCAGGGCTTCTCCACCTCCCCCTGCTCCTGAGGGGCAATTGGGACTGACATCCGTCGCTCACACCCACTGCCCATGCCAGCCCCACACACACCTGCAGCCAGCGCCAGAGCCACTGCTCGCACCTGCTGCCAGCACCCAGCGCTGGCCACGATCACTCGGCATGTCAGTGGGTACAAGCGGCGGCTGCCAGCCCCAATCACCCCTAAGGGCTTCTCCACCTCCCCCTGTTCCTGAGGGGTGATCGAGGCAGCAGCTGCCGCTCGCACCCGCTTCAGGCACCGGCCCCAATAGCTCTGCGCTGTCAGCACGAGGGAGCAGTGGCGGCGGGAGCAGGGCTGCCAGCAGACAGGGGACGGGGGAACGCAGCGGGAGGGGCTGGGCGGGGGCACAGAGGATGGGCCAAGACCCGCCCCTGTGCCCACCACAGCCTTGTGGCCCACAGTTTCTTTCAAGGTGCACGAATTTGTGCACTGGGCCCCTAGTCTTAAATAAAATGAAATACAGTGGGGCCTTGACTTACGAGTTTAATTCGTTCCGTGACGGAGCTCGTAACTCAAATTACTCGTATGTCAAATCAATTTTCACCATTACAATGACACATGATGCTGAGCTGATGTTGTGGCGTTCACTGTGACGTTCGCTGCGCCAACTAGAGGTGGGGTATCTGAAGCTGGCTCGTAACCCAAATTTTAGCTCGCAACTCAAAGCAAAAAATCGGCCGAGAGACAGCTCATATCTCGAAAAACTCGTTAGTCGGGACACTCGTAAGTCAAGGCCCCACTGTACTCATATTCCATTATCCCCACATTTCTATTATAGTCTCTGTAAACCTTTAGCTTTTTCCTTAGGAATGCCTGATGGAGTGATTTTTAACTTCTTTGGAAATTCCTAGCACTTCAGTAATTATAACTGATTCTGCAATATTACCCACAGCATAGGCAAGATACTGACCATGCCCCAGTGCTCCAGAATTATTCAAATTTGCTGATCTGACAGTGAAGCTGCCCTGGCAGCTTCGAAGAGTAAAAGGTTCCCTTATTTCCTGCCAAGCCACATTTTCCACTTGCTTGAAACTCATCTAGATTTGGTCCTGCATTAGAAAACACCTAAGTGCCCCCAAGAGAATTCAAACACTTAGCAAGGCACTGAGCAATTAAACTCTTTGGACTACTTTAGAAACAGAAAAGGGAACGCACAGGAGTCAGAGAGAGGGAAAGAGAGAAACGATGAGCAAATTTAAGTGACTCAGCTGGGTTCGGGGGAGAGAGGAATGTGTCCACTCATTATGTGCTTCCGTTTGAAAGGAAGTCAAGGTTTTCATTGAAAAACAAGCAGAAAGCTTCCATGATTGAGCACACAGGCAAACTTATACATTAAGGCAGAAAAGATAGCAATGTAAACATGTCCAACCACATCTTATGTATCTCCATTGTCATAAATCCAGTCTGGCCTGATTGCTAGAGGTAGGCAGGGTGATCACTTTGGGCTCTTTTCTGTCCTAAAAGCTCTAGTTAAAAGATCCCGTCTTCTATTTGGCCCTCTTTTATTCTTACCTAACATGGCAGTCTTTGAACAGAGGATTGAACTGAACTTCCTCTTTGATATTGACTGAACTTCTTTGGTTCATCCCCCAAAGATTCCTACCTCTGGCCCAGAATCTGGGGCCCCGAAAAATAGCCCCTTGTATTCCCTACAGCAGCAGGTTTGATATCTAGACCAAAAACAGTTTTATGAGGCAATACGTACCTATTACCCATCTGCCAAGTGCAGGCACCCACACCACGCAGGCACTGTAAAGGATAGCCTATAAAGTAGAGTCCCTGCTCCCAAGGCTCACAGGCTAACTGCTCAAGGGGAGAAAATTCTTCACCTTATGACCTAGGGAGATCCCAAGTTTACTTCAAGCCAGTCCATTCCACACTGCCCTGATTCACATCTCCTTAGCAACCAGAAAAGAAACCTGCAATTTCATTTAGACACTAGGATGCAAGTGAACAAATCTAGTCATACACTTGAGGCAAACCAACCAATAATGTAAGAAACTTCCAAAGAGGTGGGTCCAGAGCTCGGAGATTCTCATTAAATGAGTCTGGGGTGGGTCCTAAGAATCAGCACATTTTAAGCATTTTCCAGAGGAGCCAAAATTGAGAACAGCTTCACCTTATAGAATGGGAAACCCCATGTTCCTCTGAACCAGTGGTTCTCAACCTTCTGGCCCTTTAAATACAGTTCCTCATGTTGTGACCCAACCATAAAATTATTTTTGTTGCTACTTCATAACTGTAATGTTGCTACTGTTATGAATCATAATGTAAATATCTGATATACAGGGTGGTCTTAGGCGACCCCTGTGAAAGGGCCGTTCGACCGCCAAAGGGATCACGAACCACAGGTTGGGAACCACTGCATCTGAACAGAGAGAATTGTCAAGTCCTTTTTCTCCACTGTAGAATGTCTTTCACCTCTTTCTCCTCCAGTCAGTTCAACACCCTGCTACCAGATGGATCCCCTCAGATTATATCATTCCTCTACTCTCAAATCATCTGTAATTCCCACTACATAAAGAATGGCATTCTAGCCCTGGACAGTGTGGTTCAGTGATTACAGTGACAGCCTGTGCACCAAAGGTTTGAGGGTTTGATTCCTAGTCAAGGGCAAGTACCTGGGTTGCAGGTTGGATCCCCAGGCCCAGTTGGGGCACATGGGAGAGGCAACCAATCAATGTGTTTCTCTCACATCTCTCTCTCTCTCTCTCTCTCTCTCTCTCTCTCTCTCTCTCTCTCTGTCTCTCTGTCTCTCTCTGCCCCCACCTCCTTCCACTCTCTGTAAACATTAATGGAAAAAAATATCCCCAGGTGAGGATTAACAAAAAAGAAAAAAGAATTGCATTCTAAATACATAGCCACATAAAAGGCTCTCTATACTCTAGCTCAAGCCCACCATTCAGCTGCATACCCACCTCCCCTGGGTGATTTCCTCACTCCTGCTAAGTTGATCTGACCCCAGAAACTCCTTTTTCTTTTCAATCTCTCGTGCAAAGCAATTCAGTTCCTGCTACCCCCTACTCCTCATCTCACCACCTTTGTAAATCAAGGGCTTTGACTACTCATTTCCCCATTTTTTCTTTCATGAGGATCCCTTCTTCTCTGGGGCATTGAATTGCCCAGAATGCTACTGCAGTCACTTTTTCCTTTGGCTCGGGAACTCTTCCAGATCGTGCCTTCCTTAGGTACCTTGGACCCCTCACCCACTGTGTCTCCTTTGTTCTTGAAGCCCTTGGCTTTACATCCCAGCTGCCTCTGCTAGTATAGTGCCCATTTGGATACAGAGGGTGGACCTCATACAGCCTACTGCAGCTTTCAGTCACTCTCCCTTGGTTCTGAGCACAGCCATCTTGGGCAAGAGAGGGCACATCCCAGCCCCTTACCCATCAGAAATGGTTCTGTGTGGGCAGGAGTCTATCTGCTGTGTTTAGTTAGGTGTCCTGAGAGCCTAAAACAGTGCCTAGTACATGGTAGGCACATAGTAAATATTTGTTGAATGAACAAATAAATCAATTAGTGGGCACACCCATCATGACCTAATCTGAAGATGATGAATCATTTCCACTTTGTAAAGCAAATCCACTTGTGTTGGGAGGAAGATCCCTTATTCCCATTTAAAACTATCTATCATGTGATGGAATATTTAACATAGTCATAATGACCAGAACTCTGATTAATTCTACAAAGAATTTATATTACCCTTTGTACTTTTCAATGCATTGTCCCATTTATTATCTCAGTCCATCCTCATAATAATCTCCTTTTCCTATTATAGATGAGAAATGAGGCAGAAAGTTAGCAGGACTTGGTCAAAGTCACAGAGCTAGTTGAAAGCAGAGTCGAGATTGAAACTGGGGCCCAGTCTGCCAGTCCCCGTGCTGGTGCCACCTTCATCAAACACCACAGTGCACGCACATCACCATCAACCCCTACAAAACTGCTGTATTATTCATGGTTCTTCAGAAAAACAGAACCAACAGGATATATAGAAAGAGATTTATTATTTGGGATTGATTCACATAATTGTGGAGCCTGGGAAGTCCCAGAAGATCAGGTAGTATAGTTCCAGTCCAAATCCAAAGGCCTAAGAACCAGGAAAGGCAATGATGTAAGTCCTGGTTCAAGTCCGAAGACCTCAAAACCAGGAGCACCAATGTCTGAGGGCAGGAGATGGTTGTCCAGCTCAATAAGAGGGAGCAAACTTGCTCTTTCTCTACCTTTTTATTTTATTCAGTGGATGGAATGATACCTATCCACATTGGTGAAGGTGAATCTCCTTTACTCACATTGCCAATTTAAACGCTAATCTTTTCCAGAAAGACCCTCACTGACACACCCAGAAATAATGTATCACCAGCTATCCGGGTCCCTATGATCCAATCACATTGACTCATAAAATCAACCATTACACCTGCTTATTGCGTCTGAAGGAATTTTTATGCAGGATGTTGATGAGCTTCATTCAGAGAACAAATGTAGAACTTAGGTAATAGGTGCTTAGTCTCTACATTAGGGATGTTCATAAATGAATTTCATATGCTATTGTCCACATAGACCAGCCCTGGTACAACATGCAAGGGGTCTCCACAGGATGTGAATTTTAGAAGGCAGGGATCACTGGGGCCATCTTGAAAACTGGCTACCACAAAAGTTATCTCCTGGATATAAGTTCATTTCCAAAATCCCACCTAGACTAGATCAGGAGAATGCAGATAAGTGGGTTGTCTATACAACAGTCTTATTTAATTTTAAAAATCCTTTTAATAAATGTCTGTGAGGCATGCACCTCCTTAATTAATGATGTAGGAAGCAAATAATATGGCAGTACTTCAGGAGTTAAAAAGGCTTTGAAGCCAAACATTTGCATTCAAATTCTGGTTCTGCTGATTCCTAGCTATGGGATCTTGGGCAAGTCACTTCCCCTCACTGAACTTTGCTTTTCACATCCAGAAAAATACTTCCTCTTAAGGTACCCATTTGTAAAATGTTTTTCCTTATTCCATCACCTCCTTTTAGTCAAATCACTTAATTGTCCTAGGAATTAATTTCCTTATCTATAAACTAAAAATAATTAACTATAAGTGAAATTAACTATGTGGCTTACCAAGAAACAAGCAAAGTGCTGGGAGAACAGAAGAAGGAGGAACTTAAAAACTATGAATATTGCAAGACACTTTGTGTTCTGCTGTCTCTCTTCCTTTGTTCTGTAAAGTTATGATACTATGATTACCTTCTTCCACCCAGGATGGTTGTAAATGAGCACAAATGTATAAAGCAAAAATACTCCCCTACCTCTGCTAGAATATCTGTGACAGGAAAATGATAACAGAATAATAGTTTTTTCACTTATGAAAAAAGTCCTTTCCAATGTTGTTCTCTTCCCACCAAAAACTAAGGGGTCTATAAGGTTCTTTCAACCTCCACCATGTTGTCCTGCAGCTGTGCCTAAACCACATCGAGAAACACTTGGCAAGCCATGCCCTTCCAAGCCCCAGCATATCCATGCTGGATTCCTGCAGTGGAAGGAACACAGTAGGAAGAAACAGGTAGAGCAAGAGCAACATGGCGAGTGAAGACAACATATTTTAACGTCTGATACTGAGCAATCTAAGACAGAACAAGCCATTGTCGTCTACAGTTAGAATAGGAGCTCTGATACAGTGTGCTCCAAGTGGACCAATAGGAGACAAGAACTGTCACAGAACGCCCAGGGTGTTAGGTAACCTACCATTTGGCACTGGCAGGTGGGAAAAAAAGGAGAACGATGAAAGGCTGGTAACATGGGAGGATATCCCAGGACTGAGGATAAAGGAAACCAGTGAGAAATTCCCAGCCAAGAGCATGTCCAAGAGACACTGAAAATCAGTGATGTGTGATATTCAATTTCAGTTGTTCCCTAATCTCCCTAGGGCAGTGTTTCTTTTTCATTATCCCCAAACCCCCAAAGAAAAGTCTACTATTCACCACACAAATAGCATTGTGTTGGTTTTACTCTTAGAAATTATAGAAAAAGAGGAGTGGGGGGTAGTGCCCAGCCTAAAGAAAACCAGAGAGGGTAGTAACCCCAAGCTCCAGGAACTTTGATTAAAGTAGATGACCACAAAGAACAGGTCCCAGGGACTGACTTGGGAGATCTAAGCTTTGCCTCAGGTATCCTCAGAGGCAGCAGGGCGAGCACTGGCAGAGCCCCACCATACTCAGGATGGGGATTATTTAAGCCGGTCAAACCATTCTATCACAAGAAAAGGTATTTTCATAAGGTCAGAGGATTTCGGACATCTGCTTTATATATGTGTGTATATATTTATAATATATCCATGTATGTATAGTGCATTTAGTTAAGAAAATATGTATATGTTTGAAGAAATTTTTAATAACTGCATGTAGTTAAATAATATAATGTATATAAAATAATTAACACAGTGTCTAGTACACAGTGTTCATCAATAAGTATTACTAAGCAGGAGGATGGCAAAAGATATCTTTTTTTTAAAATATATTTTACTGATTTTTTTACAGAGAAGAAGGGAGAGGGATAGAGAGTTAGAAACATCAAGGAGAGAGAAACATCGATCAGCTGCCTCCTGCACACCCCCTACTGGGGATGTGCCCGCAACCAAGGAACATGCCCTTGACCGGAATCGAACCTGAGACCCTTGAGTCCGCAGGCCGACGCTCTGAGCCAAACCGGTTAGGGCCAAAAGATATCTTAATAACTGGTCCTGGAACTCCTTTCAGAGGCAGGAAGAGCTTTTGTTTAGCACAGGGCATTAAGGTGAAAGTTGAAACCAGAGGGTATAGGCCAGGGGTGGGCAACCCCTGGCACACGTGCCAAACATGGTACGCCAGCAACTTTTGCTGGCACGCGAAACCCTCTCTTATAATCTTCCATTTACAATTTTTTTCTTAATATCGACTTTTTTATTTTTCAGATAAATTCAGTGTAGGTGCATCTTACATAAATAAATAATTTTACATAACAAGTTATCTTAAAGACCATAGACATGGATTGACGAGAGAGGGGAAGAGCAATTTCTATGCCTCTGCCTTAACTCTCCCTGCCTTCCTAGATCCGACCAGTGTTTTGGTTTCATCCACATACACTTGTGAATCTTTGTTCTCGGTGATGAATTTTGTTAAGTCTCATAATAGGAGTAGCCTGACGGATGAAAGTAGTAGCTCGTGCATATCTCTGAAGGTCACGAAACATAAACCTGATGTAAAATCTCTGTCATCAGTGATGCAGCAGCAAAAGTCCCACTGATAATATCAAACGGAGTCATAAAGTTTTCTGTCCGACTATCAGTGTACATGTATACATTAAAAAATAAATGTATTTTTCATCATCATATACTGTGTTTTTGTCGCTTGAATGAATTTTATTATTTCTTCAAGGTTCTTCACATACGTACACCTTAAGCAATATCAAGTAGGCGTAACATGTTCTCAAAAAATTAGGGTTGGCACGCAGAAGAATTTTGAGTCAGAGATTTTGCTGGTTTTGGCACACACTCACAAAAAGGTTGCCCACCCCTGGTATAGGCTATGGTTCTAGATTGGGTAGACTTCCTCCCAGGGACGTTTGTAATGTCTGGAGACATTGGTTGTTGAGCCAGGGCTGGGGGTGGAGTTGGGGGGACATTGTTACTGGCATCTGGTGAATAGAGGTCAGGGATACTACAAAACATCCTACAATGCACAGGACAAGCCCCACAACAAAGAACTATCCAGCCTAGAATGCCAATAGTACAGATGTTAGCAGAGGATAAAAGCAACAAGCATGACTAATAAACCATTCTGCATTGGAAGTGAACAGGAACTAGTAAACAGAGAAGAGAAATGAGGAAGCTGGACAGAAGAAAGGAGGATGACTGAATAACATAGCAAAAATTCTAGAGAACTTTTAAGAACTAAATGTCAAAAAGCAATTTGAAGTTGTTTCCAGTGTTATCATCCAAACCCTTCCCTCATCTCCCCAAACCTTCGGTAAAGGATGCCACATGCCATGTATATTTTTAAAAAGAGGTACTTGACCTGAGGGACCCCAGCTTGCATGCAGTCAAGTGTCTGAGCCCAGAGAAAGGTGACCAAGTGAACAGCACTCCTTTCAAAATGGGGCTGGAACCTACCTTAAAGCCCCTATGGAAACGTCACCCACTGTGGACTCATCTAATACAACGAAGCACACTTTGACAAGGTAAGAGCATTACATCAAAACAAGGAGTTTCTTACTAATAAACAAAGAGATAAAGCATATTTCCTTTGGCATCGTGCTCTAAATTCAAATATTGTCTATGGGAGGAAGGGGCGATAAACATTGCTGTACAGTCCTACAACGTGAAGAAGCACTTAGAAAGCTCCACTGCCTGACTGGTTTGGCTCAGTGGATAGAGCGTCGGCCTGCGGACTGAAGGGTCCCAGGTTCGATTCCGGTCAAGGGCATGTACCTTGGTTGCGGGCACATCCCCAATAGGGGGTGTGCAGGAGGCAGCTGATTGATATTTCTCTCTCATTGATGTTTCTAACTCTCTATCCCTCTCCCTTCCTCTCTGTAAAAAATCAATAAAATATATTTAAAAAAAAAAGAAAGCTCCACTGGATAGCTATAGAACCATTCCTAGGGAATGACAAACACTAACGTGGGAAAACAAGGCTTGGGGCCAAAGATCAGTTGGCTAACAACTGGGGGAGTGCAATAAAACCTTAAAATGCTCTCCCTCAAGAGTTGTGAACAATGCATAATGGAATTTATCGATAAGAAATAAAGAAAACAGTAACAGCTTTCCATTTTCTGTGGTATGAAATGCTTGACAGCTCATCTAACCCCTTAGTGTCCATGTCTCAGAAATCACTTAATGAAACAGCTGTTGTCCAAGACCAGAAACACTCTGTGATAACAGTTTCCCTGTAAACCATGAGTAAAAAAAAAAAAAAAAAAGTAGATACAGCTTGACACCCAGCCTCTCCTCCAAAGAGGTTTTAAAAAAACATAGTGAAGGCTAATTCTTTCCCCACACGGGCTATGCCCATTATCTGGATGGGATCACAAGGCATATATTCTGCTTGATGAGTGAACTGAGCTCCAATCAACAGAGAAGCCTTGTTTGAGCTCCTGACAGTTTAATTTGACTTAACAATTACATCGGCAATTTGATCATACAACCTCTCCATCTTGATGGCCAATAAAAGCGATGGGTCCCCTGAGATATGGAACCTTACTTAGCATGATTAATGGAAAAGGAAAAGGAGAGAGTTCAAATTCTTTGATTCAATCCAACTCTGCCTTCAACATTTTCATCAGTTATCCATCCCAGTTTCTCTCATTCCTCTTTGTTGTGACAGACTGCCTGCCAATTGACAATACACAGAGAAAACAGTCAAGTTATCCCTGGACTGATCCTCAGGGTAGTGGAATGAGGGTCTCCAAAATATCCCCATTCTGTGGAGCCACCATAGGAATTCAGGCAGGTCAGGAGAGCCAGCAGCGGCAGGCTCCAGGAACAATGACAGGGCAGTAGTAGGGAGCCACTAGGAAAAAAAACACACACACAAACAGATTTCCCTGGAGCACTGCTTTGGTGCTGTGTTGGTTCTCTATTGCTGTGGTAACAAATTGCCACAAGTTTAGTGGCTCAAAGCTCAGGTCAGAACTCAAGGCACAGAGAACTCAGCTGGTTCTCTGCTTTCACCTTGCCAGAATCAAGGTGTCAGCAGCACTGCGTTCCTTACTGAGGCCCTGGGATGAATCCACATCTAAGTTCATTCAGGTTAGTGGCTGGATTGAGTTCCTTGCAGTTGTAAGACTACGATCTCAGTTTCCTCACTGGCTATTGACTGGGGGGTCATTCTCGGGTTTTGGAGGCTGCCCACATTCTTTGATTCATAGCCCCTTACCTTTATCCTCATAGCCAGCAACAATGGGTCAAATCCTCTCTCTTAGAATCTCTTTGGCCTCCCCTTCTGCCTCATCTCCCCAACTGTCTTCTACCACCTCACCACCTCTCTGACCCTAGCTAGAATAATTATTTTACTTTGAAAAGATCATGTGATTGGATTGGATTTACCTAGATAATCCAGGATAATCTCCCCATCATGATCTTAATTACATCTGTAAACCCTTCACAGCAGTATTTAGATTCCTATTTGATTGAATAACCAGGGACGGGAATCTGGGGCTATGCCTTTAGAGTTCTGCCTGAAACAGGTGCCCAACATTATAAACTCTGCTGGACCATCCATCCTTGGGGCCAAAGAAGAGCGTCCTTTTGGTAAGAATCTCTTATTCTAGATTTAAGCATGTTCACAACCAAGAACCATTTATAAAGTCCAAAATTTAGCCAGCCTCACACTGCATGTCACATTATAAGAGTTCTGTTTAGTTGATCAAGTCAGGTGGGAAACAGTCCCATCGTTCCCTTTGCCGATTCACATCTTCTCTTTTACCATCAATCATCTCTTACTCTTCTTATCAAATATTCACTTATTGAATAGGTGACTCTCCTTGAATTCTTGCACCCAAAACAGACTATAAAGTTGCTATTGCGAGAACACCATTTTTCAGCACACATACATTGAACACCTATAAATAAATACAAAATAAATATATAATATGAAAATAAAATAGATATGCTGGTCATTAGGCTACTGTCTACTGTCTTAGCTCCAAGTTTGTCATTCTATGTTCCACCTTTTGATATTGAGACTGAGACTCTGAAACCTATACTTCTCCTTTGGTGGCTGGCTCCACGCCAAATTCTGCTTATACAGGCTCTTGAGGAAGCCTGAAGTATGGAGAGAAGAGTGCTTGCTATTCCCAGTACTATCACCTCATCAATGACTCTTTATCCCCAGCTTCCACCTACTTTTGGCACTTCCAGGACAGCGTCATCACGTCCATTAGAAGTGCTGGTGCCTCTTCCTCAGAAATCTGAGTCCCAGCTCTGAAAGGCCCCATCTCTAAGCTCCAAAGCATTAGCAAAGCACTGTGCCATCCTCAGATATCTGAGCCCCATAGGGCTCCACCTCTGTTTCTAGTACCACCAACATCTTTCCTTTGTTACCACATTAGTGGCAGCTGCTTCCTGCAGTTATCAACTCTGGATTTTCCAGAGTTCTCTGCTTACTATTTCAGCCCCCCAACACCTGTGTGACCAATGCCCTATATTAAACTCCCTCTGTTGAAATACCTAGTGCAACTTTCTATTCCCTGACTGGATCCTGACTGATACAGACTGTGTTATACATATAGCATTTAGATGAATAAGAATGGGACCCAAAATTATAGGACATTCAAATATAAAAGGGCCTTAGAGATCACCTAGTTCAACTCTAATAATTTATCAATGGAGAAACTGAACTGCAAGAGAGGTTGACTCATGCAGCAAGGTCATAGCAGGTAGTGCCCAGGCCAGGCCTGGAATCTGAGCTTCTTCATTCCCAGTCCAGCATTATTTCTCATACATACAAAGTGCCACATGCTTCCTCCCAAACTCAGAGGCAGCAGATGATGTTCTGAGCAAATTTTCAGTTTCATACTGTTGATCTGTTCTGTCCAATATGCCTGTCTTATCAAACTATTTATCTATAACAAAAGAATACTTAGGTCACCCTGACCGGTTTGGCTCAGTGGATAGAGCGTCGGCCTGCAGACTGAAAAGTCCCGGCTTCGATTCTGATCAAGGGCATGTACCTTGGTTGTGGGCACATCCCCAGTGGGGAGTGTGCGGGAGGCAGCTGATGGATGTTTCTTTCTCATCGATGTTTCTAACTCTCCCTCTCCCTTTCTCTCTGTAAAAATTCAATAAAATATATATTTTTAAAAAAAGAATACTTAGGTAACAGAAACCCAATATGCTATCCTTGTCATCCTTATTGGAGGAGTCAAGAGAACTAGCTGAGTAAGGCAGACGTTGGTAAAGGGAGAATCTATTATCTCTAGGAGCCTGCCCTTAAGAAAAATAATCTAGCCAGCATTTATCCCCAATATCCTTCGCCCTCCATTGGGAAAGTGATCTAGCTCTGAAAATAGAGGGGGACAGAAATGGGGATCGGAAAGAAGGCAGAAAGATACTCACCCTATCAGTTCACAATGTCCAACTTGCCTTGAGTCATTTTATACTTATCTGCTATGTGTCTCACACTATGCTAGGTATTATAACAATGTCTAAAGAACTATAAGATTTGTTATACTCAAGGACTTAAATGCCTAGTTATAGAGATTATTATATACAATATAATCAGGAAATACTAAAAGATAGCACGTAAGCACAGAGGAAATTGTGTGACACCAACAGAAAATAATTTAGAGGAGCAAGAAAGTAAAGAGCAAAGTGCATAGCGTAGAGCTTAAGCTCAGCATAAAGAACGGCTCAAATCTGACGGGTTAAAGGCCTCCTAAACTAGGAGAGCACAGGCCTGAAGGAGCTTTTGGGAGATGAGAAGAGCAGGTTGGGTCTATAAAGGAGAACTTGACTTTCTGAATGAAAAATGTATCTTTGATACACATATCAAGAGAGGGAATGCTGTCACAAAAGCAGTTTGAGGAAGTGTCAACTTTCACTGGTGAATTAATTTGTTCAGACTGCCATAAACTTGGAGGCATAGAACAATAGAAATGTATTCTCTCACGGTGTGGAATCCAGAAGTCCTAAATCAAGGTGTCAGCAGGGCCATACTCCCTCCAAAGGCTCTGGGGGAGAATCCTTCCTTGTCTCTTCCAGCTTCTGTTGGTTCCAGGTTTGAGGCTTGCATAACTTTGATCTCTGATTCAGCCTTCGCATGGCTTTCTCCTCTACATGTCTAATCTCCACCTGCTTTTCTCATATAAGGACACCTGTCATTGGATTTAGGACCCCAGGATTAGCCAAAATAAGCATATCTCAAAGTCTTAACTTAATTACATATGCAAAGACCATTTTCCACAGAGATCACATCCACCAGTGGGCAGATGGGGATTTAGGACATGGACATATCTTTTGGAGGTCACTATCCAACTCAACACAACTGGTATTACCTGAAGCTGTTCAGTTACATTTTCATTTTCCCAGGACAGGATCAAATAATAGAAAAACAAACATCTGATGTCTCTTTCCTCCTCTCCTCCACTAGCACAGAAAATTCTTCCCCTCTAACAAGTATATGATAGTAGCTAATATTTATTGTCTTCTTTCCACAAATAGGGCACACATAGAGCACACTGCAAGCATTCTCACACATTCTATGGGAGAATTAAATTAAATCTCCATAAAAATTCCATGACATATCCTCTTTATGATGAGGTCTCATCTTTATACCCATTTTAGGAACGGGGAAATAGGCAGAGAAATGTTATCTATGTGTTCTAGGTCCCACTGCTGATAAGAGAATTGAGCCAGGATTTGAACCCAGGCAGCCTGGGGTTTTTTGACAGATTTATTGAGATTTAATTCATATAACATACACTCACCCATTTAAACTACATCTCTATGGTTTTAATACAGTCACAGAGTTGTGTAGCCATCAATTATAAGATATTTTCATCATCCCAAAAAGAAACCTCACACCTCCTTAGTGGTTATCTTCCCATCCTCCCATCCCCCAGCCCTAAGCAATCACTAATCTTTCTGTCTCCATTAATTTGCCTATTCTGGACATTTCATATAAATGGAATCATACAATACAGGCTTCTGAGACTGGTTCTTCCACTTAAAATAATGCTTTAAAGGTTCATCCATGTTGTAGCATACATCAGTACTTTCACTCCTTTTTTAAGGTTAAATAATATTCAGTTGTATGGATATATCACATTTTATGTATCTATTCATCATTTAATGAAGATTTACACTTTTTAGAAGCCTGCACTTTTAACTTCTATGCTATAACCACTTCTGTAATCATAAATAACTAGAGGCCCGATGCACGAAATTCGTGCAAGAGTAGGCCTTCCTTCCCCTGGCTGCTGGCACCAGCTTCCCTCTGGCACCCGGTACCTGGGCATCCCTCTGGCCGCTGGCAGGCACCCGGGACCCAGGCTTCCCTCACAACCCCAGCTTCATCCAGAAGGTCGTCCGGAAGGATGTCTGGTCTAATTAGCATATTATGCTTTTATTATTATAGATTCTCTCCCCAGAAGGCTCCATCATGAGCCAAGAGGCTAAAATTACTCCAGAGAAAAAGCCTCTGAGAGATAGTTACTCAGAGGTATTACTCTAGAATAAATTAAAATCAGTAATAAATGATAACTTTCTTGTTTTGCAATCCTTCTTTAATATGTTTCCATAATCTCGCCTATATTTGTAACTCATCCTTGCACTCACCTGATAGTCATGAATGCCACAAACCTTGATTAAATACAAACTATGTTTTAGAATCAATGACCACACAGACCATGACTCCTGAAGTCCCATAGCTCATCAGGTGCAGAGCTGGTTGAGGAATTCACGTACCCTGGCCTTGCGATCGTTGCTTTTTCCTGTGCACCACAGGCCTTCATTATCTATCTGATTCCTCAATCCTGCAACCTCACATCTACAAAGGAATGCTTGAACCAGCATATTTCTTTACATTTTCCAGCATAGACAATTTTAACATACAAAACAGAAGAGAGAATGATGTATTGAACCCCCACATTCCTTTTCTCCACTTCAAGGCAATTATCAACTCATGAGTGATCTTATTTCATCCAAACCCCTCCCACTTCTCTTGTGGTGAGGTGGTATATGCACAATAACTGGCTCTCTCAGGCGAAATCCTTGACTGTAGTCTTTTTGGATTCCTCTGGCTGGTTTCACATTACCAACACGATGGGACTGAATGGAGACTGAGAAGAGTTACACAGGAGCACACGGTCATGAATGTTCCCACCATACAGAAACAATGATGGGGAAAATATAAGAGCATGGGCTACAGTAAGTGTAGTAAAATAATGAGGAAGCCATATGTTTTGAGTATTTATCACCTCTATAACGATATAATTAATTTAATTTTAAGTGTACAGAATTTTTAATGACTCTTTTTCAACTAACTCACAAAATTTCTCAAAACAGTCAACTCTTGCCAGTGAGTATAGTACAAGCTAACCAAAGCCCATCACTGCTCTCCTCCCTGCCCAGATTACCTCTCTAAAAAATCCCAGACATTATATCATCACGTCCATAAACACTGCAGCATGCATCTCTAAAAGATAAAAGTTATTTTAAGAACAAACAGAACCACAATATCATTATGACACATAATTTTAACAATAAGTTCCTAATATTCCCTAATAATTATCTAATTAGCACATGAATTTTTAATAGTGTTTAATTTAGGATCCAAATAAGGTCCATAAACATTTAATTGATTTATATGTCTCCGAAGATTCTTTTGTTGTTGTTGTTAATCCCCACCCGAGGATACTTTTCCACTGATTTTTAGAGAGAGTGGAAGGGAGAGGGAGAGATAGAGAGAAAGAAACATTGATGTGAGAGAGGCACATCCATTGGTTGCCTCCTGCAGGGGCCGGACCAGGCCAGGATGGAGCCTGCAACAGAGGTACATGCCCTTGACCAGAATTGAACCTGGGACCCCGATGCTCTATCTACTGAGCAAACTGACTAGGGCTCATTTTTATTTATTGGGAAAAGATCTAACCTGGTGAAAGCTCAGGCCATCCATTAAACACAAAACAACTTCTCTGGGAACTAGAGGTTCCTTTTCTATGGGCCCTTTTGGCTCTTTAGGGAGGGCTTCTGTTGCCGTGACCAATAGTACTCTGAAAATTCTAGCCCTATAATACCAAGATGGAAATTTTTTAAATACTGAAATGCATTAAAAACAAAGAAACATGTGTTTGGATGGTTATAATAAGGGTAGCAGCGCTCTAGCCCCCACTACAGGATGGGGGGAAATACCACCATCTACCAATCAATCCCACCACCACAAAACCCCTGTCACCTTTTGTCACATTCTGAGAACAGGCAGCAAAAGCAAGGCTGTGAGGGGGTGGCAGACTAGCTGGCAGGTGATGGTAGAAAGCTCCGTCTCTCTGAGATCTCATTATAAAACATCAACCTTGAAACTCCGGCTTTCTTCTTTCCCAAGGAGTTCTGTGTGGGCTGTTGGGGTTTCAGCACCAGTTGTCACTGCAAATGCCGCTTGGCAGGAGCAAGAAGCTCAAGAATCCCTGACGTGTTTCTGAAGGTTTTCAAAGATGAACCAGCTCTTCTGCATTTTTCTTCCTTTTTTTTTTCCTTCCCAAATATAGTGCCAGGAATAAAAACCTCACTCATCCTATTTCCCAAACTTGGCAGTTATGACAGTTTTATTGCAGTGCCTTATTAAAGCATAGCCATAGATTTACATAATTAAACCCAGGTCTGCTCTCTCTCCCCTGCATTTACATCTGTCACTCACTGCAGTGTGGCACGGTAATTCCATCTCTCTGCATCAGTGAGGACCTGGAAGCGCGGGTGGCATCAGCCCCTGGTACCAATGAATATTCCCTCTAATGCAAACAGAGGTGGTGAGTTTCGATGATGAATGGAGATAAATGGTTTCCTGCTTTTCAGCAGGAAGCTATTGGCCTTTTTCATTGCTTCTTAGCGCTGAAAAGGACCATGAAAATCATCTGACATCAGGATGTCCAGCTGGCAGCCTGGGCCTGATTTGGCACACATTTTTTTTTACTTTGACACTTGGCAATTTGTTTGTTTGCTTTTAATTTATATTCCTTATCAATACTAAACCTGGGAGATTCACATTAAAAAACAAATTTGGGGATTTTTTTGAGAAAAAAATTATAAGTGTTGGCCACTTTGGGCCTCTGTTTCCTACCTGCCAAGCATCAGCTAGAGGTGATAGCACCTGCCCCCTTCAGGTGGGGCCTGGATCTGCAATTACGACAGTTCCCTCTCCTTTCTTCATCTCAGCCGCTGCATACATGCCCGCAGCTGTCTCCCACCCTGAAAAAATTTGAGTTTGTAACCTCTTTTATGTTACAGGTGAAGGAGAAAAACCCCACAAAAGTTAAATATTAGTTCATCACAGATCTCAGGTTTCCTAACACCAAAGCAGTATGAAAAATAATTTCTATGTTGGAAGTGTTGGAAGATCTGAGTTCTAATTCAAGTTCCATGACTTAGAGCACAAGATTGGAACCCTAAGCCACGCGTTTCCTCATCTGCAAAATGGGGGCTTATTTATCATGTTGTCTACCTCACAGGATTTATGAGAATTAATGTGTTTATGAAGGGGTGTAGAGAGGTCAAAAACCCTACACAAGTTTATGCTTAATATTATTAGTGGCATTTTCATGGTAACAGTTTCGTTTTAACCCTTTGAGTGCCAAGCAATATCCTAGGAACTATGCTAAAATTGCCAAGGCATTTTTGCTGATTTTACAGCAGTTTAGGAAAAAAATTATGAATCGCAAGTAAATGAAGTTACATATTCAAAAACTTAAGGAAACCTTTACTACATTGACATATTTAGCAATATCATCATCACTAATAAAAGCAGACTTAGAACTGGATGCCATTTCGAAGCTTTGATAGCGCTCCCGGCACTTTTGGTGAAAGACAGGAGGAGCGTGATCGCGCTCCCCGGCACTCAGGGGTTAAATTTCAAGCTCACTTATTTCTTTATTATCCCAAAATATTAAGTGCACCCCTCAATTTAACTCAATGTGTATTTACTGAACCTCTACCATGTAGAGGCTCCATCCAGGTTTACATGTGATATAAAGCAATATGTATAGGAAGATGAGATGATAAGGACACGATATATAATGAAGTGTCACATGAAATATATGATACATGGTACAAATAATCTATGTGTTGCTTAAATAACGTAAGATGGCTCCCACAATTACATTCCCACTTTCAAAACACAGCACAGTTCCCTGGAAGCCTGAGATAAGAATCTTGGCATCCTCTGTACTGGGGTCTAGCAACAGCAGTATAAGCACCAGCAATTGTTAGAGACCCACAGTGCACCAAGCACTGACCGAAGCCCTGTACATGAATTTTACCACTCAGCAATCCCATGGGGTAGGTACTTTTTGACCATGCTTTTCCAGGTGAGGAAATTAGGACATACAAAAGTCAAGTGACTTGCCCAAGGTCACACAGATACTAAGCAACAGAGCCAATGGTGACTCAAGTGCCCACACTCTTACACACTCCAGTGTAAGGTCTCCCTCACTCCTTTCTCCGAACCGAACTCCCACTACAACGTCCTTCAATCCTACACATGCATTCTCATCCCCACCCCAACTTCATGTTTCTTTTTCAAATATATTTTTATTGTTGATAGTATTACAGATATCTCCCATTTACCTCCCCCCTCCCCTTTTAACTCCATGTTTCTTAAACTCATTAGTTTGATTTATTTTTACCCCACCAGCCCTTTCATTCCCTCTACCAGCTTTTGTCTTCCCATCTCCCGTCACAGTCAAGCAAACCCAGTCAGGAATATTTGCCCTCCTGCCTGAACCAAATTGTTATCTTTATGAAGATGATTGTGTGCTCGTTGTCATCATCACACTGATGCTCATAAGCTTATATTACTGCTGAAAGGCAGTATGACTTGATCCTCAGTGAGTCGTTAAGTGCAACCAACACTCATCAAAGGGATTAAATTGATGGTTGTGATAACCCTCCTAATTATCAGTTCCTTTCTGATGACCTCCTGTTATCAGCAAGCGTGCTTAGTAGTTACAGAACCTTAGCAGTCCCTAGGCTGGCAAGCTAGCCTGGCCTCCTGGAGAATCCAAACGCACTGTGTGTGTGAACGTGTCTATGTGAGTGAGGCTACATGCATACATGTTATTTAAATTATGCCTTGTTTCTAGTTATGGCAACATCAATTGCACCAAGGTGCCATAACATGAAAGCAGGTGAAAAAAGGGAAAAAAATCAGATGATCATAAAGTGGCACCAGGAATAAAGCTGAAAATGCATCAGCACACATGCTGCCCTTCGGCCACAGGTTCAGCTCTTAAACTTCAAGAGCCCAAGGTGAAAAGAAAAACTTGACCTTTTGCTTTTTTATAGAGTCTCTATAAAAACTAAAGTGACTGCTTTAGGAATTATAATTAATGCTAACAAGACCACAAGATAATTTTACGTGGGAAGTCCTCAAAAGAAAGGCATTATGGAATGTAAATGAGCAATGACCTCAACAAAACCCTCATAATAGCCACAGGATAAGTTTCATCTATCTTCACCTGTCTGCATTGTCACTGTCGTCACATAGCCAAGAACAATTCAGAAAAAGTAATTCCTGTGGGGGCACAGGGCAGTAAGATGCACAGAAGACTGAATTTGTATATATTAATATATGTGAGTGCATAATATGTATATTGTGTGTGTTTATATGTAATTTTCAAAAATTTTTACCAAAATGCTCTGATTAAGAGTATATTTTAGTCCTGAAAATGTAGTGCAAATACTAGTCGGCAACCAGAATTTCTGCAATTGCTAAAATATCATAATTGACAAGTCTGTTTCCTTAGCCTAACTCTTAAAATTTAGTTAACCTAAAATCATTACCAGTAATGACCTAAAATCATTACTAGTTTCAATGTGTGTGCTGCTGACTTATTTCCCCAGAGCTCATGGTTTTCCCTGTGAATAGTTTATGATTACATGCTTGGGCTCTGGGGCCAGCTTACGTTTGAATTTTTACCACCGTATGACTTTGAGTGAAATGCTTAACTTCCGACTTCTTCATTTCCTCATCTGTAAAATGGAGTCACCTCACCATCCCTGCTTTACAGGGTTGTGACTATTAAATGCTAAAACTTGTGAAGCCCATAGAAGAGTACCTGGCACACAGTAAGCACTCAGTGAATGTTGCCTGTTTTCATTATAATGATTATAATTCATGAAACTGCACCCCAGACAATTTTTTGGTACCTTCTCTCCACTAAATAATGACAACTAACTGGAAGACCAGGGGTCTCCGGGACTTTCATCCCTATACACTTGAGAATACAATCACTAATCTCTGCTTATTTTATGGTTTTCCTCCCAATCAGACTACAAGTCCTATAGCATCATAGATATCACCTAGTCCAGCCTCCTCATTTTATATATGCTGAAAAAACAAAACAGTTAAGTAATGTCTCCAAGGTTAAACAGCAAGTGAGTGGTACCCAAGTCTAGAAGGTCAGGGTTTCCACACTAATCTTTTTGCCATTGGAGAGTCTTGTCTTCCCACCAAGCCCTTGACACACAACAGTCTCTTTGACTCTCCCAATTATTCCCCTGTATGATGACTCTCAAATGCTCCTCTCCTGGGCAGACCCTTCTCCAGGGCCTCCCAGCCAAACTCCTACTTAACACTGTCACCTGGTCATCACACAGGCATTTAAAATTGCACTTGTCCTAAAGGAATGCATCATCATCTTCTCTAACCTGGGAAATCTTCCTGCATTTTTCATCTCTGTTTATGATGCAACCATACATACAACAACCCAAGCAAAAATCTCATACTCATCCCTTCCTCTCCCTCATCCTATATATCCAGATCCTGACAGCATTTACTGAGCCCCTCCTGCATGCCTGGATACTGTGCTAGGTGCTTATATATTTTTGTGACCACAACAACTGATGTCCTAATCTTATAGATGAGGAAGCTGAAGCTCACTAAAACTACTTATAAATGCTTGGGTAATGTCTAAGAACCAAGATGGGCTGCAGCAATGGTTGAAAGCTATTAACGTCTGAGCTTGTTACAACTTAAGCCCAGGGGAAAGAGGGCACAGTTCCCAGTACCCAGCTGTAAGGAAAAGACCTTCTGACAGGAATTTAGGACTTGGGTGGAGGTGTGCAGCCAACCACAGCAAACCAGCAAGGAGAGAGCAAGGAAAATAAGTATCCTGACTCCCTCTCCTCCTGTCATCTGATTTCCTGCCTTTATCTCCCATTGGAAAAATCCAGCTGGAAGCTGAGCAGCAAAAGAGAAGTAGCATAAATGATTGAAGTAAGCAAGGCTAATAGTGGGGATATTGGCAAGTAAGAGGATAAGGCCCTCTCTAAAAGGACCTCCAACGTCTAAAACCGAAAGAAACAATTCATGTAGAGATGTATGATTGAGGACTTGAGACAGTCTTGCTGGGGTCACTCAACTGTGAGATAAAGCCACTTCTGCCTGAGGAACCTTGCTCCTCAGGGCAAATAATGAGCCAACAGCCTTTATCAATGAGGGGAAATAGCAGTGGGGTTTAGGGACTTACAAGTTTCATTGTCAATGTTTCAGATAAAGGACATGTACAATCCTTGTCCTGCCAACCCTCCCAGGAAGTATTAGCTTTAGAAGAGCAGAAAGCTAGAGCAGAAAGAGTCTAGATCTGGTAGCCCTAAAATATGGCTGTAGGCTTCATCCATTGGGTGATTTGGGATAAATTAGCCTTTGGGCCTCAGCTTACTTTTAGCACCTACCTTAAACAATAATGGTAAAGGTTAAATGAGGTTGTGTGTGAAAATAAGTAAATTGTAGACCCAGGTAATGTTGGGTTCTCAGTATGTGATAGGTAGCAACTATTTTTCTTGGCCCAAGCCCAGGGACTACTTTCTCTTAAAGAACTGCCCCCCGCGCCCCGCCCCCACCATCACCACCACCACCACCAGGGTTTGTCCTGTGAATCCAGCCAGGTCCAGAACTGCCAGATGTTCATGGAGAGTTGAGGGTATGATTCTAAGAAACGTTAGGTATATGAAAGTGAGTCTCAAATGCACTTTCACTGCCTTCTGGAATTTTCTTGGGGAGCTTAAACTTTGAAAAGGTTTTGCATCCTGGGTTTACATCTCAAAATGAATAACAGGTTTACCCCTCCTCACGCATCCCAGGCTCAACCACCTAGAAATCAGGGGCCTATGCCTAGGAATTCATTGTTCTTGGCTTACCAAGAGAAGTCGGATTTGAAGGATTTTATTTTCTGGCTGATCAATCCTGTTAGTGTCATCAGCCTGCCCCACTCACCCCACATCCCATCACCTACCCGTTTCCCACATCCACTTTTACCATATAACATTTCTTCCATTCATTACTGCCCACTTTAAGCTACTAAGGACAGGGAGGACTATGGTTTGTTTCTCTGTGACACCATATCCCTGGATGCAGTGGTATAGATATAAAAGGCCTAGCTAACGGGTGTGAATATTATCCTAGAAAGGAGAAAAAAAGCCATTGATAATTTTGTAGTGACAAAAACAGTATTTTAGGGAATTATTTCTGGCAGGACATACTTGAATCATTGGGAAGAAGGAAAATAAAAGAGGAAAGAAATTAAAACTCAAAAATATCAGTTGACAGATCATTATAATCAGTGAAGCCTGCGATACTGAGGGTCTAAACCACAGTCATGGCGACAGAAAGAGAAAAGGATGTTTCTGGAACACATTCTGAAGACAGAGAACTCCAGTGTTTTTTAATGTAGGAACCATGGTTGAGGTATCTTTGTGAACCCCTATATCCAGGGTTGATATGCACCAGCATCCACCAATGTGGCTGTATCAGCTATTAAAATATTAAAACACTTCTATGCTTATTAGTAAGTAGCCCCTTTCCTGAAACCACCATTCATTCACCCCTGTGCCTACCCCACTCCCCAGCTCTCTCCTGAACTCCCCAAAACTACTTCCCTCCCCAACCTAGCAAATGAAGAGTTTATGCCTGGCACAGGAGAAGGCTTTGAGAATCTTGACCCTTTGCCAAAGCCAATATTCCTTCTGATTGGTCAGTCTCTTTGTCAATAGTTACAAGTATTTAATTTCATGCCTTCATATGCATAGTCAGCCTGGTATACAGTAAGTGATGAAGGAAAGAAGGGAGGAAGGGAAGGAGAGAGGAAGAAAGGGAGAGGAGGAGGGAGGGAAGGAGAAGAAAAGAAAGGGAGAAGGGAACAGATTTTGATGACTGGTTGGATATAGGAAGAAACAAGCAAAGGAGTCCCGTACACCTATAATCATACAGACTTATGTGACTACATGATTATAGTTTTCTTTCAGAAAAATGAAAGCAGAAGAGAGAGTTAGTTTGGGAACAAGATGGATATGTTCTCTTAAAAATAAACTGCATTTGAACAGAAGCTCAGCTGAGAGAAATAAAATTTATAAAAGATTGGTTGAAAGCTGCACACTCCATCCATTCCTCTCTACACTCAAAAATCTACCCCTTGGAGAATCCTGGCCAGCAGAGAGCTGTGAATCTCAGCTTCAAGAAACTCCTTTAGGCTCTTAGGGTCCAGGGGTTGTGCTCTTCCCAAGAAGCTGGCTGGCTCTTTTATATATTTTTTTTTATTGATTTTTTTACAGAGAGGAAAGGAGAGGAATAGAGAGTTAGAAACATCGATGAGAAAGAAATATCGATCAGCTGCCTCCTGCACACCCCCTACTGGGGATGTGCCCGCAACCAAGGTACATGCCCTTGACCGGAATCGAACCTGGGACCCTTCAGTCTGCAGGCTGACGCTCTATCCACTGAGCCAAACCGGTTAGGACAAGCTGGCTGGCTCTTATCTTATGGACAATGGCTGTGTAACCAGTCAGGTTTCCTACTTAAGTGTTGCCAAGGCAAATCCGTAGTTCGCCTATAGCACATGTGCTCCATGGGGGCTCCACTTTTATGGGCCTACTCTTATTTTTCTTATTTTTCCCTACCCTTCCCTAATTTATGTTATCTTGCCATGTGACGTCCGTATCTTAAATCTTGTTTAGAACAAAGAAGAGACTAAGTAAACTCATACTAAGTTTGAGTAAAAGGTGAAA
The DNA here is from genome assembly GCF_000147115.1 of Myotis lucifugus. NCBI lineage: Eukaryota > Metazoa > Chordata > Mammalia > Chiroptera > Vespertilionidae > Myotis > Myotis lucifugus. The sequence goes on along the minus strand of NW_005871110.1, from coordinate 3,374,256 downwards.
TAGTCAGATGGAAATATCCAATTTATATAAACATTCAAAATCTGCTCTTCTTTGGGGTTCAGCCAATGAGAGGCACTGTTGGAATTACACAGACATAGAAGACATGACCCCACGAGGCTTACAGTCTTTGGGGCCATCGAAGACAAGCATACATCAGCCACCTCTGCCTTCAACATATACCCAGAGATGGCATCACCCCCCAACTAGGATTTGATTAACTGCAGGTGAGTGATACCACTGGTGAGTACTTAAAGTCTGAGAGAGAAAAATCCATATTAGTCATTTCTAGTGTTCCATGCACTTGACATGTCCCTTGATGCTGCTATGGAATAGAATGATGGGGCGTCTGAGCCTTGAAATTCGATGTTATTCGGCGTGTTAGCACCTCTGTGGTTGGATTCTCTCAAAACCCGCAGATAAACATCACCTTCATTTGTTTGGGGGTTTTATTTTGTTTTGTTTTATAGAGATGCCTCGCTGACTTGATTACCTGGCTGTTCATTCTCAAAGGATAGGCAACAGAATGGGAAGGTAAAGGAAATCCAAAGAATGAGCCCAAACAAAAGACGGAAATGCATTTATTACCAGAATATAGCATTTATCTAAAACAGTCATTTGTCATCAGCACAAATCATCCGCAAAGAGATTAGAGATGGATGGGATGGTGATAAATAAAACCTGTATTTGGCACTCAATAGCTGTTACCTCTGCAATTTTCATTGCTTTGCTTATAAAAACGGAATAGCAAATGTTTGCCACATACTCACTGAAGTCAGATGTATTGAGCATCTTCCAGGTAGGCAGCAGCATCATGTCAGTATTCAGGATGATAGAAGGATAAGACATGGTCTCAGCCCCATGGGGCTCAGTGGGTCCCATGAAATGATTCTTTAAAAGAACTTGGGGAAAAAATACCAAATGCAATACATGCCCAGGAATTTATTATTCAGGTGGAAGCAAACAGGTTAAGGTGCCTTCAATAAGCTCAGGCAATTCCAGATCAGAAGAGGAAAATAATTTTGAAGCCGTATGCCTTTTCTAAATGTTCAGAGTTGGAAATCATCCCAGAAGCCATATGCAATAGTCTGGCACCCCAAGAACAGACAGAGAGATACCATCCAACTAGAAGATGTAGAAGGCCATTGAGACAAGCCGACCAGAACAAAAGTTTTAATTTCAGGATTGCCCCTCTCTAAACAAAAATGTGCCAAAGTCTCCATTTCCTTCTATGCTCATAGATATTTGTTTCCCATACCCAAGAGCCCTTGTACCTACATTCTCAGCAAACCCTAACGGGATGGTTCACTGAGTACCTACAGAGTGTCCAGCACTGTGCTTGGCATAGAATCACAGAGAAGAAACAGAATTTTGATTGTCCAGGACCATGGAGTCTAGTGAGGCCACAGGCCAGCAAACAAGCAGTCTCAAAACAGGACGTGAGGACTATGAGAGGGTGTGTGAGAGTGAGAACTACTGCCTTAACTAGACATTTATTTATTCGTCCTTCAGCCACCATGACTCAGGGCAAAATCCAGAGTCATCCTTAACTCTTTTTTTTCATACCCTGCATCCAACCCATGATTAAAATCAGCCACCTATGCCTTCAACCATTTTTCATGACCTCCACTGCAACAACCCCAGTGCAAGTCTCCACCATCTGTCCCCAAATTGTTAACCTCCGTCTACCCTTGCCCGCTCCAGAACATTTCCACACGGCATGGGCCTGGCCATCGTCCCATGGTCGCCCCACAGAGGGAGGCCCAGGCCACTGACCAGAGGGCAGCGGCTGGTGGGCGGGGTCTCCCTCTGCAAGGGAAGCCTTTTAAATGAAAGTCTGACCATGTCATTCCTCTACTCCAATCCCTCCAGGGTCTCCCATCACTGTAAAGACTCAGGAGCACAGAGGAAGACAGCGATTTAAGAGTGAGGAGTGGCAGCTTTGGCCATGACAGTCCTGAAGCCGCCTGTCAGGGAACTCGGTCCAGTCACTTTGAACAGTGTCAGTCAGCCATGAGGGACACACAGCACACAGACCTCAGGTCCTAAAGGAAGATATGATCATTTCCTGTAAAAAATACAAAAGTTGGCAGCTCTGGCCTTGCAGATGCTCAAGAGGAGGCTCAACTGTGTCACCGACAGCAACACTGTCCTCTGCCAAGTGCGAGAAGCCTCCCCTCTGACTACAGCCCCACACATTGATTATTCACCTACCCCAATGCTTCACTGAATCAACATCCCCATTAGGTGTTTCCCCTGCCCTCAGAGCTCAAAAAGGAAAAATAGAAGGAGAGACACAAAAAGAAGCCAAAACAATCTGATTTCCCGAATCTTCTTCATGCCTCCCTCTGGTTCACCATGAATGACCAGTACAGATGAATTCCATCCACCTTTGGGTTTGCCCATGGAGACTAAAGAAAAAGATGTGGAATTTTAGGCCAAACTGAGGTAAGATTAAACAAACAAAACAAAACAGAAACAAGCTCATAGAAGCAAAGAACAAACTGATGGTTGCCAGAGGCGAGAGAGGTGGAGGAATGGGTGAAAAACTTGAAGGGAATCTATAATAATAAAAGTGTAATATGCTAATTAGACTGGATGACCATCGGGATGATCATCGACGACCATCCAGGACCACATTATGACACCCACTGGCGCCAGGCCAGCCAAGGTGGGTGCAATGCGATTGGTCAGGGGCCTGGCCATCGCCCCATGATCGCCCCACAGAGGGAGGCCCAGGCCACCGACCAGCAGGCTGCGGCTGGTGGGCAGGGTCTCCCTCTGCAAGGGAAGCCCAGGTTCCGGGTGCCTGCAGGTGGCCAGAGGGAAGCCCGGGTCCCGGGTGCCAGAGGGAAGCTGGTGCTGGCAGCCGGGGGAAGGAAGGCCTACTCTTGGACAAATTTCGTGCATCGGGCCTCTAGTATAGTCTATAATAGTGTGATAACTTTGCATGGCAACAGATAGTCACTGGACTTAGTGTAGTGATCACATTGTAAGACATATAAATGCCAAATCACTATGTTGTACTCCTGAAACTAATATAACAGTGTATGCCAACCACACTTTAACAAAAAATTGAACATAGAAAAGAGTAAGGTATAAAAACTCACTATTTTTAAAGGTCATACCTGGAAATCCACAAGTTAGTTAAGAAATAGAACTGGTTGTAAACTCAATATTACTAGGACAAAAAATATAAATAAGACATGGCCTGTACTTTCACAGAGATGACAAGTGAGATAAAAAAAAGCCATCACACTAAGGTGCAACAAGTATTAATAATGGAAAGATGTACAAAATGCTATAAAGATGGAGTGAGTAATTGGGCAGGAATAAAGGACAAAGAGGGAAGAGGGCTGATGGTGGCAGACTTCTAGCGCAGTTTTCTTTATGAGTTGAACTAACTAGTGCTAAAGTGTAAGTGGCCTATACACAAATGTTTATAGCAGCATTATCTGTAACAGCCAAAAACTAGAAACAACCCAAATGTCCATCACTGATGTATGGATAGATCCATACAATAGAATATTATTCACCCATAAAAAATAATGAAGCACTGATACATGCTATAACATGAATGAACCTTAAAAACATTATGGTAAATTAAAAAATGCAGACACAAAACATTACATATTGCATGATACCATCTATATGAAATTGCCCAAAGAGGCAAATCTATAGAGACAGAAAGTCGATTAATGGTTGCCAAGAGCTGGAGTTTGGGAGAAATGAGTACAAGTTTTCTTTTGAGGGTAATGAAAATGTTCTAACATGCATTGTGCTGATAAATGCACAACTCTGTGAATATGCTAAAAACCACTGAATTATACGTTTTCTGAATTGTACATTTTAAATGGGTGAATTGTATTGTATATAAATTACATCTCAATAAAAATTTTTTACAGTACAAATGGCCTCTCGTGGCTAAATGATTAGACAATATCTGCCCTCCTACAGGGATTTTCAAAGCCTTACCAAAAATATCCAAGAAATGCAAGTACTTCCAAGGGGCAGGAGCAGCAAAGGAACCATGCTGGTCACCAGGGTCTCCTGCTTTGCCCAAGCCAGGAGTCGGCCAGCACTTCCCGGGGCCTGCTCAGCCTACCGTCCCCTCCTCATCATCATCCTGCTCCTGTGACGGTTTTTGTTAGCACTCTTCGGAGGCCCTCAGAGACATTGCTTTGTGAGAAGTGCATTAGTCAAGTGGAACAGCAGGCTGGAAATATTAAAGCGCTCATTACTGCATGGAAAATAATCTCAGACTAATTCTTAACTGAACGTTTGATTCAATACGAGCCTGATATAATCTCTTCTCTCTTTGACAATGATTTCAATATGCTGCCATCTGCAGAATGCCCCTTTCTCTCTGAAAACAAGTTCCTGCCTGGGCAATATAGCCAATGCAATTCCAGGAGGAGAGCCATATGTCGCAATAAATGCACATTGCATTCCATGCTCTCTCCCCACTATTATTTTTCATGCCAGTCACTAGCTCTGAGTGTTTGTTGCTTCAGATGATTTTCACTGAAGATATGCTGGAATCAAATTCAATTAAAAAGGGAAAGGGAAAAACACAGCAAGCAGCCTTCTCTTTATGTCCAGCTCCGTGGGGATCTGGATTCTGAATATGCCCAGGCGATGCTTAGCCATTCCTCCTGTCCCATGGTTTCCCTCTCCTGCTAGTTTTAAAGGACTGGGCTAAAATTGCAGAAGGATGGACAATTCTCTGGGCTAAGCAGGGCTCCCAGGAGTCAGATCTTTAGGTTGAATCCTCTCAGTTCATATAATTGACACTCCAGTTAAATTTCTTGTCTCAGAATATCAGTCTTTGTTAAGTGGACAGGGACCCACTTAAGCCCACCTTCTGACATGCCTGATTGGAACAAGGATAACTCTGGGCCAATGAAATTCTTGCTCCTGAAAATGGGAAATTTAGACAAAGAGACTATGTATAATGAATTTAATTTGGATGTGGGAGCATAAAGGTCACATTTGGTGGGAGGGAGGGGAAAGAAGTGGGCCAATCATTTCCCAACTCTTACAAGAAGCAGCAAAGGAATTCATCTGGAGGGGAGAGAACAAAGCCAAGAGAAGAAAGAGACTGAGAAAAGAAAAAGCAGTAATCTCCCTAACTCCTGCTTTCTTAGCCTCAGCACTATTGACATTTAGGGCCAGATCATTCTCTATTTTGTGGGGGCTGTCCTGTGTATTCTAGGAGGTTTGGCAGCATCCCTGGCTTGTACCCACTAGATTTCTGCAATACACACTCCCCACCAGTTGTGATAAACAACACTGTGTCCACATCTTGTCAAATGCCCCATAGGGAGCAAAATCACCTTAACCAGACATTCATTTAATTATCCTTTGACCACCATGACTCAGGGGAAAACCCAGGGTCATCTTTAACTCCTTTCTTTCATACTCTGCATCCAATCGATGATTAAAATCTACCACCTCTGACTTCAACATATACCCAGAAAGAATCCAACCATTTTTCATGACCTCCAATGCAGACAACCCTAGACCAAGCCATCACCATTTATCCCCAAATTACTCCAAAAGCCTTCTAAATAATCACCCTCACTCTACCCTAACCCCCTTCAGGGAATTTTCCACACAGCAACCAAAGAGCCTTTTTAATAAAATGATCATGTTACTCTACTCCAAACCCTTCAGAGTCTCCCATCATTGTAAGAACCAGTCAGAGACCTTCTAATGGCCTATAGCAGCGGTTCTCAACATGTGGGTCGCGACCCCCTCTGACTTCAGCTCTTATCACAGGGGTCCCCTAAGACCATTGGAAAACACACATATAATTACATATTGTTTTTGTGATTAATTACTATGCTTTAATTATGCTCAATTTGTAACAATGAAAATACATCCTGCATATCAGATATTTACATTACGATTCTTAACAGCAAAATTACAGTTATGAAGTAGCAACAAAAATAATTTTATGGTTGGGGGTCACCACAACATGAGGAACTGTATTAAAGGGTCGCGACATTAGGAAGGTTGAGAACCACTGGCCTATAGGAACCTCCAAGATCTTGCCCCCAGTTCTCCCTCTGACTTCAGCTCTTACTACCAACCCTCACTCATTCCTCTCCAGTCCCATTAACCTTCTTGCTGTTTCTCAAGCCCATTCCTGCCTCTAGGCCTCTGCACTTGCTGTTCCCTCTGCCAGGAATGCCCTGACCCCAGACATGTGCCGGTTTTGCTCCCTCCTGTCATTCAGATCTCCACTCAAATGCTTCTGTGATCACTCTAAGTAGGCAACCCATTCTCTACCTCCCTTCCCCTGCTTTACCCTTATGCTTTCAAGGATTTTTAAATTAAAATAAAATCTTGCCAGAACCTCTAATATAACTTCTAACTTTCCAGGAAACAGCTATGGAACCCAGAAAACTTAATACAACTCTGAAAACGAGGGCCATATATCAACCTGTTACCAGATCTGGAAGGAATTTCTATTAATAATAAAGACAATAAAACTAGATAATAAACTAGAGAATAAACTAGAGAATAAAACTTCTGTACCTTCCAGAAACATGGTGAGTCTGTATACTTGAAAGGAGGTAGACAGTCTTGTCATCATTCCTCACTTCTGCTCCCTGGATTAATCGAGCACTTCCTATGTAAATATAAAACAATGAAAACTGTCTAAAATGTGTTAGGATTATAAAGATATCTCAGACCTTATTAATAGTCATCACAGCTGCAGCTATGATGCCACCCTGCAGTTGAATGCCTTCACTTCTGAAGCACACGCCGCCACAGCACCTCACATTATCCTCACAGTTACACCAAGAAAGGCAGGGGAAGGTTTGCTTCCCCGTTTGATAGCTTTTTAAAAGCCTATTAGGAAGGGACTTGGATAAAAATGGATATTCTCTCAAAGTGTACAACTGAAGAGCCTTTCTTAAAGGGATTATTTACTGAGGCGCTCAAAGGTCAGGGTAATGCCAAGGGTGGGCATAGTATCCAGAGACAATCCACAGGGGAGCCGTCACCGCCTCTAGGCGGGAAGGTGAGGCCAGGGGAGCTCAGGAGAGCCCTGGGTGTGCCACTGTGCAGGGGGACACTTAGTCATGGAGGGTAGAGGCCATCCCTAGGCCCAAGGCTACCGACCAAGCAGGGAAGGGACTCCCACTGGCTGAACCCAGCAGGAAGTCAGCTGACAAGGAAGCCCAAGAGGTGCTACGTGCAGGAATTAGCTTCTCAGGGCATAGAGCAGAGTAAAAATAAACCTGGAAGGATAAGAAGCAAACATAGAAAAGTCTTTTTCAAGGTCACATAGCTAGTCAGCCCCACCCCGTTGCCAAGAAAGAATCCCAAATTCATAGCCCTAGCTGGGGAGAGAGCAGTTCTGTGGACACTGTAAGACTTAGCACCATCAGAAGGTAGGGGGAGAGTCTGCAGGCACTGAAGTGAGACTAGACAAGGGTCCAGTTTGATTATGTGCCCACATGGAGCAAGAGCTCTGAATGTATAATTGACAAGATCTTCCCAGCAAGACAGGCAAAAAATTGGAAACTGCTAGGCAAGCCAGGAAAGACTCAGGTCTAGGAAGAGAATTGATCTTTTCTCAGAATATCAGTTCCACTCCAGGCTCTTAATTAGGAGGATTCTTATTTCTGAGAAGTTTGCCTCAGAAAAACAACCCAAAGCAATGCTCTCTCATGGTTTCCTCTCATCCTTAAAGCCAAATAAAATCCTTTTTTTTTTTTTTGGCAAGCTAGAGATTCCAGCTAATCATGCTGCATTTTGTTCTGATTAACCTTTGAAATAGGTCTCTCTCTCTCTCTCTCTCTCTCTCTCTCTCTCTCTCTCTCAGTTGAGAGCAGGCTCTTCCTTAAAGGTCAGTGAACATCAAACCTAATCTGACTTCTAATTACTTTGTAAGCATTTCAGAATGAATAAATTCCAATATAATTAGCCACCTACCACATTATCTGCTCCCTTTACCAATAGGACAGATACCCAGCAAAGCAGCACCTCAGGCCCCTCCCACACTTGTCTTTGTGATGTGGGGATTATCGGACTGGGAGTCTATTTAAATCAGAGCTTCCCAAGCTTGATTGTCTGGCCACTACCAGGAATAAGAATAACCTGAAGATCTTAATAAAAATTCAGATTCTCAGACCCTGGTTCTAGAAAATCTAATTTCTTTGGTCTGGGATGGAGCCTAGAATCTGCATTGTTTTCTTTTTATAACTTTTCCAAGTAATTTTTATGTAAAATCCAGTTAGGAAACCACTGATTGAGATCACTTTTCCCATGGCTTGGAGTCCATCCCTGTCCCCTTTCCCAGGCCCTGACACCCCTTACCTGCAGGCTCTTGTGCATCTAATTGATGTATACATCAACCCGACTCCTCTCATCAAGAGGGGATAGATAATAAGAGATCAACCGAAGGACTTGTATGCATGCATATAAGCATAACCAATGGACATAAGACACTGGGGGGTAGGGGATGCCAGGGGATTGTCAAGGGCGGGGGGGAAAAAAGGACACATATGTAATACCCTTTGTAATACTTTAAGCAATAAAAAAAATTAAAAAAAAGAGGGGATAGATGATATTAAAAGTCCCTTCCAGCGTTGACTTCCTGGGAGTTTATGATTCACTGGCACTGAAGTTGCAGAGGGAAAATTCAAATGTTGCATAATCTGTCAACGGCCTAGTTGGTGGCCCGTTCCAGCTGTGCCGAGGCCTCCCCTGAGCTATTGGTGAGCAGTCCCTAGGCCAGCACCTCCACTCCTGTGACTGGAAGGCCCTGCAGACCCAGGGCCAGTGTGGCAGCCTGGAGCAAGGACCCAGGAGTGCTCCCAGGACCCAGACAAGGCCCCATCTCTCAGGACACAAACAAGTAAGTGCAGAGAGAAGGGAAATCCCCCGGCGAGTGGCTCTGCCTCTGGTGCTTCTCAGGTTGTTACCAAAGCCTGTGCCGATCCTCACAGTTCTGTTTAGATGCCTTCCCCCCTCCCCCAACCTTCCAACTCTTAACTCCCTATATTTGGAGCAGTTCCAGTGTGGGGCAATGGCATCCCCCATGGCGCATTTAGAAATGACATGGGGCAGGCATTGTGGGTCGTCACAATGGGAGCACACTGGAACTGGGGGGAGGAGAAGAAATGCCAAAAATCATGCAGCAAGCAAAACAGTTCTGCAGGACAAGAGACTGTGCCACCCCAAATGCCATTACATCCATGCTGCGAACTGAGAACCACTTACACACCGAACCACACAATTTAGCCCTTGATTATGGCTTTTTGCCAGGAGAATGCAGTGCAGCATTGTTCAGGCAGCAAAAGCTTGGAAACAACCTTAAAGACCATTGCTAAGGGGCCATTAAGTAAAGTGTGGCACTTTCATACAAAGGAATTCCACTAGAGAGAATGGGGGAGATCAATAGGCACCTGTACAGCACAGACCTGAGATCTATTATGAATTTTAAAACCCAAAGTGCCAAACAGTATTACAGTATGTCTCATGCTGCATGTATAGGGAAGGTGCTATACATACCTGTATGTTTGCATATGGAAAGAATCGCCCCAGAAAGTCTGAAGAAACTGATGAGAGGGAACAAGAATCAGAGCATGAAGGGCCGGAATGCAAGGGGGGACTGACTTTCCACCACGCATCCTGCAGCACTTTTGAATTTCCCCGAGGTGAGTATGCTATTTATTTTAAGTGAATACCATGTCTTCTGGTACCATTGTTTCACGTGTTTGCTTTGCTCTCTGCAACTGCATGTTTAATTCCTCAAAGACACAGTGATTTCCCAGAGCACCTAGCACAGAGCAGGTGCTCAAAATATTCCTCCTGGTTTATAGACTGGAAACTCAAGGCAAGGAAATAATTCTTTTTAAGACCAAAATACCTGCCTAAACGGGGAGCCTTTTGCAACCTGGGCTTTCATGCCCGACCCAGGCGCAAAGAGTTTTCAAAGAAGGTGGTCGGCGTGAGGCTGTGAATTTTACCACAATGGGTCTCCTCTTCAACGCAAGCGACTCCACAGCTGAGAAACCCACAGTCGAAATTGCTGGCTTGACATTTGTAATGTTCCACCTATGCCGTGCCAAGTTTCACCTACGTTAGCTCATTTGCCTCTTCACAATCCCACAAGGCAAATGTTCTCACCCTGTTATAGCTCAGGAGACTGGGATGCGGAGGTTGTGGCTTGCCCGGGACCACACAGAAGCTGAAATTGGGTCATCTGATGTTCGGTGCTCCTTCCTACACGGAGCTGTCAAATAGAAACAATCTGGCCTTTCTTCAGAATGACAGGTTGGCAGAGTTACAAGCAGCTGGGTCAGGACCTCCACTTACAAGCTTGGGGCCTGGGGCAAAATAGTTGGCCTGGCCTCCCTGGCCTCATTCCCTTATCTGTAAAAAAAAGAAAAAGAAAAAAGAAAGAAAGAAAAAAGACAATGCTTACCTGGAAAGATGACTGGGGATAGAACAAAACAGTATACTGTATAATAAGCATTACGCTTTGTGTCAGACTCACAGTAGAAGCTCAATAACTGTAATTGTCCTTTTTCTCTTCCTCCTTCTTTCGTGCTACTAGAGTTGCCCTTCTAAAAGTCCAATTTAATAGGATGACATTGTGCATTCTAATGTGTGTGTTTTTTAATATATTTTATTGATTTTTTACAGAGAGGAAAGGAGAGGGATAGAGAGTTAGAAACATCGATCAGCTGCCTCCTACACACTCTCTACTGGGGATGTGCCCGCAACCAAGGTACATGCCCTTGACCGGAATCGAACCTGGGATCCTTCAGTCCGCAGGCCGACACTCTATCCACTGAGCCAAACCGGTTAGGGCTAATGTGTTTATTTTTAAAGCTTCCAATATGATTTATTGCACTGCAAATTCAAGATATCAGCGATCCTCTTCATTATTTAAAAGGTTATTGCAATACAAATAGGCCCTGGCCAGCCTTCATAAGGATTTTGACGGGACATTCAGAAAACACAGTGGTTGGCCTAATAAGACATGTCTGACTTGCCCCCTCCAGCATGGAGAATAAACAGACAATTAATTGCTTCTAATCATGATATTGATAGTGATGAGTACAGTAATGAAACAAAAGTTTCTTCCTGAACCTTAATCATTTTAATTTATCTGAGTGGGGAGTACAATTTTAGCATGACAATGTTCATGTTATTACCTTGTCATTACCTCTGCTTAGTACATCTAAATGAACAGAATGTTTCTACTTGTACTAAAGCTCCAGACATCACTAGAACAAATGCTTGTCTCTTTGAATCACATTTGCAACAGATGAATTTAATCACAAAATCGTAAAATGAAAAAGACCCTAGTAAAGCCACGTAGCTCAGCCATTCTTCTGCTTCCAGCAGAACTAAACAGAAATTACCTCTCACGCACAGATTTATAAAAACAACAACAAATGAAGTGCCCATTCTTTGCCCAGAGTAGGTCCTCTAGAGGTAGAAAAATAAAAATGTATTTCCTCAATCATCCAATCCAGCTCTCAACTCTGCTTCACAAATGCCCAGGGCCACACCCCACCTCCCAGATATTCTGCTTTCATTGGTTGCCTCCTCAATTGATTGAAATGTACAACCAGGGTTCAGAACCACTGATCTATTCCTGATATTTTTTAATATCTTTACTGTGATTTATAATTCACATACCATACTATTCAGCCAGTTACAGTGTATGCTTCAATGGGTGCCAGCATATTCATAGTTGTAAAGCTAATTTTAGAAGATGTTTGTCACCCCAAAAAGACACCCATACCCACACCCATTAGTCACTCCTGATTCCCCACTCTCAGCCATAGGCAACCACTATCCCACTTCTTGTCTCTATAAATTTGACTATTCTAGGTATTTCATATGAGTGGAATCATACAGTATTTGTCCTTTTGTGTCTGGCTTAGCATAATGTTTTCAAGGTTCGTCCATGTTAAAGCATGGGTCAGTACTTCATTCCTTTATATGCCTGAATAATGTACCATTATATGGATATACCACATTTTGTTTATCCAGTCATCAGTTGATGGTCTTTTGGACCGTTTCTACTTTTTAGCTGTTATGAATATCCCGAATATTTAAAAACACTTTTAAAAGATGTGCTTTTAAAGTAATATAAAGCATGTATGCAGCAGTGTGAAAACATTTCTCAGGGAGAGGACAGCAGCTCCTCAGCCTTCTCGTCTGCGGCTCCCTTTAGCCACACCACTCTTCCGTCGTGGAGGGCAGCACTGGACAGTTCTTTCCAAGCTGGCTTGGTGGGACTTATGTGTCTAATTGTTTTGCTCCGTCTTACATCATTGATGCTTGTATCAATGATCCAACTACATTCCTTTTTAAAGTAGGAGATGGTTTCACCTAGACAGCTTATTATTCATTCTGACTCAGAACAGTGTTTTCCCACTCACAGAACACGTGGAAAATTTTAGGACTTCCAAGTTGCTCATTTCAACAGCTACAATAGCAGCACCATCACCTCCAAGAACTCTCCCTTCCTCCCTTCTATCAAAGCTTTAAGACAGTCTCTCATGTTAGTCATGTCATCTCCTTGTGAAATCACAACCATGTTGCTTCTCCTGGCAAATTGTATATGAAGGCACCTCCATAAAAGTGAAAATAACCATCATATTTGAGCACTTATGGCGTTTCATGCACTGTGCTAAACACTTTGCATAGATTTTTCTCACTGTACCCTCATTACCACCCTGAAAAATAGGCATTATTTTCCCTGTTTTACAGACGAAAAAACTGAAATTTGGAGAGTTTATGCAGTATATCCAGTATACATAGTGGACAAGAGACAGACACAGGGTTCCCACCCAGATCAGTCTAATTCCTGCCTCTATTTTTATTTCCTTTCAGTTTATATAACCATAGAATTACTCAATAAATAATTGTGCCATAGTTGTGCCAGGAGCTATGCCAGGCCTGTGGGACACAGAATTAGGCAAAACAAAAATACCCTTGCCTTCATGGGGTTTACCATCCAGAAGAGGGTAGAGATGTCAAATAGAGGGGTGAGCATAAGTAGGTTTACAGTTGTTCGCATGGAAAATAATACAATAATTAATAAATATAATACAAGAACAAACTGTTTCACATACTCACAACTGTGAACCTACTTTGCCCACCCCAAGTATTATCACACAGTCGTGTAATTACACACTGTGAACAGTGCCATGGAGGAAAGCTGCACAGTGCTGTGAGTGAGCGTACAACCTGAGAAACGGGGGGGGGAGGGGGGGGGGCGCGCGTGGGAGGGAGATGGCTTCCCTGAGGCAGTAACAGTTGGATTCTGTGGAAAGCTTTGTCCTCCATGGCAGAATTCTAGAAGTCAGGAGCAGTGGGGAAATAATATTTTTGAGAAAGAGGCTTACCTCGCTGAGGCGTGCCTCAGCAGTGATGCTGGGCAGGTGGGCACCCAGTTCACCACCCAGCCCTCTCAGTCTTTCTTTGGCCCCAACTTGCCTGCCTCTGGGGTGTCTCCTGCATTTGTCCTTACTCCCCTTCAAACCACGTGTGTGGCTATTCCTTCAGCTTACCAGAGCAAATCGGAACCAAATTCTCAATGACCCACAGCCACCGAAAAACGCTCCCACTGAAGCCAACACTCATTCAGGAGGGAGAATGTGGCCCAAATGATTGAGAAACATGTTACACTCTATTTGGCAGGTTTGATTCCAAAAGATTTAAAGAATATTACTCCTGGGATTTAAAAACAAGCCTGTTGTTATGCAGACACCACATTACTGCAATATTAGAGCCGCTCTGAGCTGAAAGCAGAGAAAGGCGCAGCTTCAGCCGGATGAGCCTTGGTTTGGCTGCCACCTGCAGGTCTGCTCCAGGGAGTGCACAGCAACTCATCACCACCTCCCACAGAGCCCCAGGCCCCAGGGGGAATGGAGAGCAGGTTTCAATTCCCACAGGCACCTGTAAAGAGGTGGTGTCAGCCCTGGACTGAGGGGGCTGTTCCCTCTGGGAGGTGATTGGGCAGCTGGGACTGGGGTCTGCTTTTTTTGAGAAGTCGAACTCCCTGTTTTAGAGATAGAGACAGTACGGTGATTGAATGACAGGAGAACACCGGAACGTGGTGTTTTTACTCATCCTGGAGACCTGCTTACACGCCTCCTCTGAAATGAACACTCCAGCCTACCCTCAGGATCAAATCCACACCTCCCTTGACCTGACTCTGGCTGGGGACGAACCGCCTCTCACACTCTGTTCCAGCCTCACTGTGAATCATATAACCTTCCCGCCCACTTCTCTCTCACTCACCCTCCAGCTTTCCCACATGATGTTCCCAGGGCCTGAAATGGCCTGTAATATCCGCACTGACTCACTCTTAGCCAACATAGACCTCAGCATAAAGGTTATGTCCCCTGGAAAGTCTCCAACCCTCCTTGCCCCTCCCACATCTTTCTCTCCCACATGCCCGCCCCGCCCCCCGTGTCTATTCCTGTTAACTTAGGACATAGCACACGCATACTCGAGAAAGGAGAGACACAGATCAATGAAACAGAAGACAAACCCAGAAATGGACTCACATAAACATGGCCAATTGATTTTAACAGAAAGACAAAAGCAATTTAATGAAGAAAGCATAGCCTTTCAATAAATGGCGCTGAAACAATTGAACATCCATATGCAAAAAAGAAAAGAGCTTCATTCCTTACATTGAACTATATACAAAAATTAATTAATTCAAAATGGATACTAGACCTAAATATAAAACCTAAAACTAGAAAACTTCTGAAAGAAAATATAGGAGAAAATCTTCATAACCTTAAGTCAGACAAAGGGTTCTGAGATATGACACCAAAAGTGCAATCAATAAAAGAAAAAAGTTAACAAATTAGACTCAAAATTTACAATTTTTACTCTGAGAAAGCTGCAACTAGGAAAAGAAAAGGCAAGTCATAGACTGGGAGAAAATTATTGTAAATTACATATCAGACAAAGGACTTTTATCCAGAATATGTAGAGAATTCTCAAAACTCAACAACAAACAATCAAGCAAACACATTTTTTAAAAAGGGACAAATGATTTCAACAGACACTTCACCAAGCTGATGGCAAATAAGTCCATGAAAAATGTTAACATAATTAGTCATTAGGAAAATGCAAATTAAAATCACAATGAAATACCACTATACGACTAACAGAATGTATAAATTTTAAAAATAAATAAAAAGCCAACAATGGCAAGGACATGGCATAACTGGAACTCTCACAGGTTGCTGGTAGGAATGCAGTGTGGTAGAGCCACTACAAAACAATTTGTTTCCATCTTAGTTTTATTTTCTCTTTAAATATATATGTGAAGTGAAATACATACCTACTATACAACCCAGCAATCCTACTCCTAGATAATTATCCAAAAAAAATGAAAACCTACATTCACAGTATACAAATGTGTACAGCGATTTTATGCATAATCACCAAAAGTTGGAAATGACTGGAATGTCCCACAACTTGGGAATGGATACACAGACTGTAGTACATCCATTCAACGGACCACAACTCCGCAATAAAAGGGAACAACCAATACATGGGGCCATATGGATGAATCTCAAATGCGTTATGCGAGTGAAAGTGGCCAGACACGAGTCTACAATCTGTATGGTCCCATTTATATGGCATTCTGGAAAACACAATCTACAGGGTCAGAGAACAGAACAGTGGCATCCAGGGGCTGGGGATGCGAGAGTGCTTGACTACAAAGATGCAGGAGGGAATGTTTTTAGAGGCGTGATCGTGGTGGTGGTTACATGACTCTATGAATTTGCCAAAACTCACAAAATTGTACACCAATAAGAGTGGATTTCATTGTATGTGAATTAAATAAGAAATTTAAAAATAGAAAAATATTGATCACACTCAGAGCAGCCACTGGTACATAAGGCACCTTGCCAGGTTTTGCAAAAAGGCACCCCCTCTAGTGACAAAAGTCCCTGCAATGTTCTCATTTCAGGACACCCCTTGAGGACAGTTTAGAGGCTGGATTTCAGTCTCCCTCGCCTCCATTTTATCCCCTTAGGACACACTTACTACACAAACTGCTTAGTCTTCCCCAGTCACTACACCTGGATTATAATTGGCTACTTGTTTCCTCTTTTTCTGTGGGTTCCTCAAAGAGCTTTACTAATCCATCACCAGGGTCCAAGCAAGCTGCTCAGCTGCTGGCACCACAATGATTGTTGAGTAGATGAACGCGTGGTACCCCTCCCTGAAGCCTATCTCTGCACAGCCCCTCAGGGAGCTCTTTTCTCCTGTGAAGTTCTAGGGGACCCACCTGTGCCTCTCTTTGTCACCGTTAACAATAGAAGCAATGACTCTCTACTGACATTGCCAAGGACAGGCAGGTTTCTTCCCAGGTGGACTGTAAGACCTTTTTTCTTTTTTTAATATATTTTTATTGATTTTAGAGAGGAAGGGAGAGGGAGAGAGAGAGAGAAACATCAATAATGAGAGAGAATCATCGATGGGCTGCCTCCCATCGATGATTAGTTGATAGGTTGAAGAAACAAATTTTTCTTAAAAGTATGTAGAGAGGAAAAATCAAGCTAAGACGCAAAAACCATTTAGATAAAACCAATTCGATAAAAACATTTAGACAATCAACTCCTTTTTATGATTAACAAGGTTTTAATTTTCTTTCTTTGCTAATGTGGGTATGTGTTTCTCATAAAGAATACAGCCTGACTGGCGTGGCTCAGTGGTTGAGCAGCGACCTATGAACCAGGCCGTCAGAGTTTGATTCCCGGTCAGGGTTGCGGGCTCGATCCCCAGTGTGGGGTGTGCAGGAGGCAGTCGATCAATGATTCTCTCTCATCATTGATGGTTCTATCTCTTTCACTCTCCCTTCCTCTCTGAAATTAATAAAAAATATATTTAAAAAAGAATACAAGTGAACCAAAAGATTAATGTTAAGCAGAAAAATGTAGAAGTGATAAAAATGGATGTTCAGAATGTTTTCCTCTATATTTCCATAAACAAGGCTTCTGTATTCTGTATATTCTTACAGTGCTTGAGAGAAGCATGGCATATGGAAGAGAGCTGTTGTGTGGAGGCACAGCTCACTTCCAATTTATTCTTAAGGTTACGCATCTCGTAAATGGGGGTAAACTATAACACCACGCTTCCAGCTTCCAGTGGGAGCAACACATGCAAAGCACTTAAGGGCCCTTGGAGGAAAGGGGAAATAGCTATTGACAGCACCTTTAGGATAGATGTCGATAACACAGTAAGAGCTCTCTGAGCATTCCATGGGGGAGGAATGTGGCTGCAGTGTCAGTCACCCCACTGACCCCAGGAGTGAGCCATCCCATCCACTACACGCCCTGCTGCAACCAAGGTGTCCTGAGTAGTAATGTTATTGAATACATTCAGTTGAATAAGGTACCAATAGCGTTAACATTAGCCATATAAACAGGCGAAGGGCTAGAAGCAGGTGACTGACCTCAGGATTTCATTCAAGATGTACAGGGCCTGCGTCCCAGCCTGCAAATCTCTCTCCCACAGTCCTAGCCAGTGAGCACAAATGCTGTCATTCCTTCAGGTCTGACAGTTCTAGGGTTTCCAAAAATCCCCTTTACATTTCATTTACCTCCTTACAGCCTGAATCACGTCTGCTCTGACAGGACAGGCACAGAGGAGCCTGTCATTCAGAGTTCCAGCAAAGGCCATGCCCCGTCTCTATGTCTCTGTGTCTGCCTACGGGAGCAGTCACGCTGACGCTTCCACACTCTGACCGGTCCAGCTAATGAGCACAGGAGGAGGAGTGTGCCTCAGAGAGTGGCTCAGAGCAGGCCAGAGTAAGTCAGACCAGGGCTCTGCCACTGACTTTCTCTGAGACCTTCAGGAAGTTACTTAACCACCCTGAGCCCCAGTTTCCTCGTCTGTAGAAGTTGTGTGAGACTAAATGGGAGAGTGCACATAAATGGCTCAAAATAGCTTTTTAAAAAAAAAATCAAACTAAAAACTCTTAATGCATTTGGTGGTGCATTATACCCTCCATTAAATCCAGTCCCAAGTCACAGGTGGTGCTGGACCCTGGCAGCACCGACAAGGACAATCCTCTTTTCTGGCTCCCACACATATCTTGTTTCTCTTGGGAACTCTTTTACCCTCTCCAGGGTGCCCTCATGCTCCTTGCAGACAGCCCGAGCCCCGTGGCCTGAGCCACACTCCCTACAGACACGGATCCCTGACCCCACCACAAGGCTCCATTTCAAGAGGCTTGAGGGTGCATTCAGACATGTCCTTGAGGCAGTACAGTGATCAAATCCCATAACTGACCAAAGCATTTCACCTATTTCAATAACAGAATAATCATAGAAACTACCTGGAAGGGTTGAATGAGATTTCTAAAGCACTTGGCCCATGAATATGCACACACACACACAAAAACAACTGAAAGGTTGGCTCGTGTTTGCATTAGCCTCCTTGGGGAATGAACGCCATGCTCCTGTAGGAAGGGTCAGAACTACTGAGAACTACTGAGCTCCTGGGAGAAGCAGGGAGGCCGTCCTGGGAGCTCTTTACGACCTGCATTTCCTGCCAACATATCCCGGCTCCAAGGACTCAAATGCAGCAGCTCCTTCCTCACTTAGACTGCGATATCCCAAACACTGGACTCTTGCCAGTGTTCCAAGGCCTTTCAAGAACTAAAAGGCAAGGAAGAGCTTTCTCAGAGGTCGATTGTGAAGAAATGCCTGTCATTTTTCTTTAGTAGGAAGCAATGTTAGGAGGGACTTAGAGCCAGGAGGGAGGCTCAGAAGATGGAGATTTATCGCCATCTACAGGACACAGTGCCACAGTGCATGGCAAGTGTGCCCAGCAGACCTCGGAAAGGAGCTCTTCCCTCCCAGACACCACAGCCTCCTGTGGGGCATGATGCCAGCGATTTAACAGCCTGCACGTGATCCAAGAGGAGAAGGGGTGCTATTTAGACAACTTCTGTTTAAAAAACTCAAAATACAATAACACTCTTTGCACCCACTATTTTAAAATGTTTGATTTTTTTGTTTTTGTTTTTTCTTAATGTCTTGGAGATTTTTCTCTATTAGAGAGTCTCACGGGTCCTTTTTCTAGAGGTGGTACAACCACAATCTTCCTGGTGTTGAAGGACCGTAATGACCCTGGGTTCTATGCTCACCATCACAGATGCCGTTCTACAGAGTGGTAGGGAGGCTGGCTCCCAATGCCCACTGAGTCAGGGGAGCATTGGCACCCCTGCATTTCTGTGTTGCAATTGCATAGGGTTCCACAGAATCAGAGAAGGCCTCGGGTCAGACATCAGAGTAATGACAGGGTAAGTCAGAGTTCACCAGAGAAGACCTCAGGGCCAACATCAGAGTAATGACAGGTGAGTCTGAGTTCACCAGAACCATCTGCCACAGCTATGGCTGGAGCCAGAGGTAGGCAGTGGGGAGGTGACATGACCACCAAAGGCCTCAGCCACACTCTCCACTCCTTTCTTATGTTACCCTCTGTGGGAGGAGCTCCGAAGCAGTGCCATTTATGTGGTTTTCAGGGAGTCTCTTAAGCTTTTCTTTATAGCTTTTCACACACACCAACCTCTAATTATTCACAGAATTTAGGCATGGGCCCAAAGTAGAGGATCAGAGGTATGAAGCCATACTGTTGTTAGAATTACCCAGACACACAGTGAGCCGAAGCCGTGTGTACCTGGCATTGTGGGCATGGCTGGTGCATCAGAACTTCTAGAGGAGCTTCCTGAAGGCACAGAGGGAAAGCCTCACTGGAATAACAGTCTCCTACAGAGTCCTCCAGACCCAACCATTTCCCCCATGTGCTCACACACATCTGAACACCTGTGTGCTAGTGGCTTTGTACATCTCTCCAAACCAGATTTCCATCCTGGGCTCCATCAATCTGCCTACTGGATGCCTCTACCTGGGTGCCTTCCAAGCAGCTCAAACTCACCACAAATAAACCTGAACTCATTATCTGCCCACCATAAATTCTCCTTCCATTCCTGGATCCCCATCCCCATGAATGACACTTCTATCTACCCAGCAGCCTGCAAGAGAAATATGAGAAGCAATCCAGCTTCAACCTCTTCCTTTGCCATCTATGTCCAATTAAATTGCCCAAATTCCTTTCCATTAATACTGAAATTTTTCTGAAGTGAATTTGCCTTAAATGTGTTTACCTGAAATCTATTTTGCCTAATAATCAATTTCCTAATGATTTTTGTCTAAAATTCTGAATAAGGGATTATAAATTAAGTTTCTTATAACCCATTTGCCCCAAAACACTTGGAACCTAATTTTGTATTTTACATAATTATGCATAAGTTTTACAGCATTTTATTACTATTTTTAAAATGAAGTCTTTATTGTTGAAAGTATTACATATGTCCCTTTTTCCCCCCCATTGACTCTTCTAGCCTGCCCCCATCCTCCACCCAGGCCTCACCACCCTACTGTCTGTGCCCATGGGTTATGCATATATGCATACAAGTTCTTTGGCTGATCTCTTCCCATGCACCCCTATTATGATTATTTTGTACGTTTGGGGGTACCTTTTTCAATTTCACATACCTTTGTACATTTCAAGTATTTTTTTTTGAAATATGCTAATTGTAGCACTTGTAAAATCTTCAGCATTTCAAAAAGAATTTATCAAATTCATCTAATTGGGGTTTTTTTCTTGCCTCTTTTTGTCTTGTTTTTCATGATGTAGTTTATGTAAGTATTTACCAAGTAGCATATCTGGTACCTGGCAGCAAGAACTAAGTGTGAAAAAAAAGTGTTTAGAAAAATATGTCACCATAAAGACTCGCACACAAATGTTCATAGCAGCATTATTCATTGTGCTCTCCAGTCCCAAACTGGAGAGAACCCAAACACCCCATAAATGACAAGTGGACTACAACTCAGCAATAAAAAGGAATGGAATGCTAACAGAAGCAATGACATGGGTGAATCTCAAAACCATGATGAGAAAGAGAAGTCAGACAAAAGACTTCATACTATGATTCTATTTATAGGAAATCCCTAATCCTGAAACTACAGTGACAGAAAGCAGATCAATGGTTGCCTGGGGCACTGGTTTAGGGAGGGATTGACTGCAAAGCATCACTATGAGGAGATTAAGATGCAGAAAGGTTAACTTACTTGTCCATTTCCACACAGTCAGACAATGAGCTCGATCCAAGTCCAGGTTCTATTTTAACAAATCATGTTGCATCTCTAATCACAAGTTTCATAGCATCTGGTTCACATCTTCCTAAGATACATTAAGTTGCTTGGATGTAGAACAGTGTTTCTCAACCACTTTTTTTTTCATTATTATCCATCTAAGGAGACTTTTTAGGTATTTTTCCTAATTGACCCCCTCTTGATATTGCATATCTGTTTATGTACTGTAGCCCTATGGAAGGGCAACATCTAAGTTTTCCCCTCACCAACCAGTCTTCACCCTCTTGGAGACAATAGCACCACTATTGAGAAGTTATAGTCTAGAAAACACCCTTTTGATACACAATTGTGAAACATCTTAGTGTCATAATTAGCACATTCACATATGACATGTTTGTATTATAGCAACCTGTGGCCAAATGCATCTATTTGGTGCTGATTTTTTTCATCTTAATCACAGAGAGGCAGCTTCAGAATCTTCCCTCCCCCAGGAGTACACGTATTTCAAACATGTGATCCATATGTTTGAAACATGTAGTGCCTATGCCCTTCAGATTAGAATGAATTGTTTTACACCATAAAATTCTGGAGATGCTTTTGAGTCAAAGAGTCTGGTGATTAACATCATTTGTGTCCCCTCAGGACTTTCCTCATTCTCCCCTTTCTAGGGAAGGCAGCAACCTCATTGCTATCTTCAGGGAGCTCTCTTCCCTGAGTCTATGTGCTTCCAATCACAGTGCCCTACCCTCCCCGCTTTCAGGGTCTCCGAGGCATGGGGCCTACACTGACTGGTCTCAAGTCTTTAAATCTATGGTTACAGTGATTGGCCCAAGAGGTAGTAACACGATAACAGCTAGGCAAATCAGAATCCTTACCTGGGTTCTAAAATGTGATCACTGAAAGAATTCCCTATTTTATATCAAGAATGTTAAGGTTGTGCCCCCAAAAGGATCCTGACTAAAAATAAAGCCCTGTGAGGTCGGTAAATGGGGGATTGGAGAACATATGTAATAGTGTCAACAATAAATAAATAAAATAAAATAAAGCCCTGTGCAAAATTTTCATGGTGATCTATAGCGGTAAACCTATGACTAACACACACACACACACACACACACACACACACACACACAACCTCATTATGGGTGAATTGCTGAATAAAAGAACTTACACCAAAACATGTGACGTACTGAATTATCTACTTCCAACAAAGAGGACTAGTTAAGGAGGTAATAGTTAACCTAAAAGAACACACCTCTGTAATGGTGGGATTTCAAAGCCTGGATCATTTTGGTCAAGAAACTATGCTGAGGCAAAAAATTCTTGGTGCTTCCCAAATCATACCACATAAATAGTTATTAAGTTTATAAATTCAGCCCTGCTTTAAGCTCCTGGAAAAGGGACACTGTCTAAATATAAAACAAATCATTAATCTGAAATTCAAGGGAGGATTTTTACATAATTCTTTACATAATTTACTCCTTTCCATCATCTATATGTCAAGAGCCACAGCTACTCATTTCACACATTCTATTTAGAGGAACTGTTTAGTAAGTCTTTCTGCTCTTTTTAGACCAGGAGTCCCTGGTAGAGAATAGAATATGTTGGAGGAGACTTTAGATACTTTGTCTAAACTAATGTTTAAAACCATTTATTGTCCTCCTGAAAAATGATAAAATTCC
This sequence comes from Myotis lucifugus, assembly GCF_000147115.1. Taxonomy (NCBI): domain Eukaryota; kingdom Metazoa; phylum Chordata; class Mammalia; order Chiroptera; family Vespertilionidae; genus Myotis; species Myotis lucifugus. The sequence goes on along the minus strand of NW_005871110.1, from coordinate 3,351,395 downwards.
CACTGCCCCACACACATGGAATTTAATTTTCTATGAATAGATATAAGTGCCCAGATTCTAAAAGAAGCTAGAGTGGGCTGTATTGGTCATAGAGCCTTATGTTTAACACATGTCACCCACACATGCCTACACACACACACACACACACACACACACACACACACACAAAACCTGTTGTTGCCATAATAGACCAAGACTACATACCCTCATCCCAGCTAAAAGACAGAACAGTGCAGGGAACACAGTCAGCTGATTGGCTGGGAAACCCTAGTGACTGCTTATATTTATGGCACAGGTGATAACGACCAATAGGTAATTGACTTAAAGGGCCAGTCACCTACTACTATCTCATAGCTTCATGCAACGTATAAGTGAATGGCTACTACTTACTGAGTCCATGCCAAAATTTGCACTAATTATTTCACATGCATTACCCCCACTTAATCTGCACCACAACCAGGAGGTTGGTACTAGCATCCCTTTCTTACAAATGAAAATTCCATCTTCCCCCAAACAAAGTTTCTTCACTATAGTCTGGAAGTCCTATGAAGGCATCTCAAGTGTCCTGTCTTAACCAGTCCTGTGGGCTATCCCATGGAGTTTGCTGTTTTCCTCCTTTTCTCTTTTAGCTCTTTGGCACTATTTCCTGCACTTCAAATAGTCACTGTTTGGGAATCTATAAACTATTCCAAATTTCCACAGCTTAAAGCATCTGGAATTTATTACTTCCCTTGAGTCCATGGGTTGGCCAATGATTCTTCTGCTTCACATGGTGTCATCTGAGACCTTGGGATGGCCCAGTCCAAAATGAACCCACTCATGGCTGGCAACTGGTGCTACCTCAGCCCTCCTCTCCCAGGGGCTGCCTGGGCTTTCTCACAGCACGGGCAGTGGATCCCAAGAATGTTCTAAGCAGTGAGGTGAAACACTGCAGATCTCCTGCATCCCAGCTCTGAAGTTACACAGCATCATTTCTACCACATTTCACTGGTCAAGAGAAGTCATGAGACCAAAGAGGAAATACGCCCCACTTCTTGGTGGGATGAGTGACAAGAAAAATTTGAAATTATCTTTAATTCCCTGCAGCCACCAAAGCTTGAAAATGGTGTCATTGCTGCAACAGAGGCCCAATATCATTTGGTCCAAAGCACACAGTGCCTTATGCTGACAGTGCTAATGTTTGCACTGAAATTGCCATCTCCCATTGCTGCCAATACCAACAGGAATTTTATTCACAGCCCCCAATAGCAGCCACCTCAGGCCTCAGGTTTGCCCAAAGGCAGTGGGCCAGGGTGCTATGTAGCACTGCATCAGGTCTGCAGGATTAACATAGTGCTATACTGAGAATCAGCCCTCTCTTCTGCTCCTGGACACTGCCCTTGACCCAAACCTGGCCACCTCATTTCTAACTCCTTTTGGAATCAGTTCTAACTCCGAATCTCATGCAACTGATTCCCACAGGTCTCCCACCTTATCTTCTAGAAATGATTGAGTTGTAGCATGTGCTGCATCTAAGTTAGAACTCCTACTACATACAGAGGTAGAGGGGGGTCAGTGACATGAAATTATACTAAAATGTAAATGATGATTCAAAATCCTTCCTGAGAGCAATGAACACCTGGGATCTTTAATTGAAATATGAAGTGTTTGAGTAAGATCTACAATGAGATAGGGAGATAGGTGTGAGAGAAACATGGTGAATCATACTTTATAGGTAGTAAAAAAGATCCACAGAGAAACTGAGTAATTTATGGAATATTATAGAGAGTCTGAAAAGCTACCAACACATTTATATTTACAAATGGGACCAAAAAGGAAAGACCAGGGAAGGGAGAGCACATTCTACAGGCCAGGCCTTGACATTGCCAAATGTTTGCAACACGTTACCTAATGTAAGCCTCACAACAAACCTACAAGGTAAGTGATAATGCTCCCATTTTACAGATGAGCTCATTTAGACTTAAGAAGTCAGTTGGCCACAGTTGTACATATATTGGATGCTGAGCCAGGATTCCCACCCAGCCCCTTACCACAGTGTTATGCTGCCTGTTTAGGATGCCATAAACACTTTGCATCCCCACAACCTGGCCTCCTGACTTTCGCCAAGTCCATGCTGACTCAATATTTGCTGATGATGAAAGAATTTCCCCATTATCCCTTGACAACAGTTTAACACAGTCTCATCAAGCTCCTCCACAGGAACAGCCAGTGCCAACAGTGAACCTCTCTAGCTTTTAAAAGGCTTTTTTTCATTGAGAACAATGGAATTTTGCTGGGTTTGGGGGCTTGTTTGTTTTTTTCTCAGTTGGAAACCTTAATAACTGAAGCTAAAGAGATATCATACTAACTGACAAAATTCTGGCTCCCAACAGTGGTAAACACACACGATATTCTTAGCTTGGAAGTCACCGTCAATTTACCTCTCCATTTGTCAGCCACAATCATGAACCCACAGAGTAAAATGGTTTTCTGAAGAAGTCAGATTTTCCCCTTGCTCACAGAAATGATCAAAGCCAAGTAAACAACACTCATGTCAAACTCCAGACAGAACTTGCTTCACAGCTCACCCTGAACTCATGCTTCACATTGTCTCCAGTACCTAAGTGGTCTAAGACTTCCTCATTCTTTTTTTTTTTAAATATATTTTATTGATTTTTCACAGAGAGGAAGGGAAAGAGATAGAGAGTTAGAAACATTGATGAGAGAGAAACATTGATCAGCTGCCTCCTGCACATCTCCTACTGGGGATGTGCCCGCAACCCAGGTACATGCCCTTGACCGGAATCGAACCTGGGATCTTTCAGTCCGCAGGCCGACGCTCTATCCACTGAGCCAAACCGGTTTTGGCAACTTCCTCATTCTTGTAACAGGCACAGAGAGTAAAGAATTTTGTAGGGAAACATTATGTGTCTTCTGAATGACTATAATTTGCCCACAAATATTTTTAATTCTTTCCTAATCCTTGAAGTATGAAGTCGTTGAGTGAAAACTACAATGAGATGTGTGTGAGAGAAACATAATGAAACATAATTTACAGGTAGCAAAACAAAAGATCCACAGATATGGAGTGATGTATGTAATATTGGAGAGTATGAAATTTGAACTCAAAGCTGTCAACACCCAGCTTTGTGATTACTTCCTTGAAAATTATGCTTCTCACCAACCAACATCCTACTAGGATCCTAAATTCAGTCTTGCCAGGATGTCTGAATAGACTGAACCATCTATATCCATTCCGAAGTTTAAGTGTGGGTGTTTTGCTGTGAGACTATTAACCCTGAAATGATTCATCTACTCTCTATCAAATGTAGTACCAATTTCTGTCTTGTTTCCAGCTTTAATCCATCACTACTGTCATCCAAAGCATTTTTTAAAGAGCACTCACTTCAAGCACATGTTGAGGAGAGTTTCACTAACCAATATAAGCTTTTATCTAGTATTTTAGATAATCTTGCAAATATAGACCAGAAAACCATTTAGTTGTAAGTAGAGACAGATTCTAATCTTAATTCCATCAAGATTAAGGCAAAAAAGCTAGCTATTTTGATCTGTCAATGAGCTATTTTGCTTGAAAATTCTACAGGATTAAGCTGTCTCACTAGAAGGCCGGAGTGGATGGATGAACTTCCTGAGAACTTTTTCAGGTGATGTAGACTCGACTAAAATTTCACCATTATCAGCAAACTGCATGTAAAAAAAAAATCTATGCAACCATGTGACATGTGATTTATTTTCTCTTTTCCAGAAGCACACCAAATACAGAGAGATAAGTGTCCCTATATTTTTTTTCAGACACTATAGAGGTGTCACTCAAGATAACGACCTGACCTCCCTAATGTCCACATGCCAATCAGGATCATGTGCTCTCCCAGCAGCTATCAATGTGAGAAAACCCACTCCCCTGCTTTCACTTAACACACTAGATTAGAGATATTCAACACATAAACTATTAAAATTGTGCTCACACCAATATTATATTTTGGGGGGATCTGACAAAAAATAGGTATAGTTTTGGTTCATTCATACTGGACAACTATTGTTGTGTTGTGTTGACTATTGTCATTTTTTTATTTGACAATCTAAGGGGGAAAGAGGTCAATGCCCTGGCTAAATAGTTAGGTATTGCATGTTTTAAAAATTCCTGCAGTACACCAGGAATTCTCTCCCCTTCTCACTAGGGCTGTCTAGGGAGCTCTTACTCTCCTTGGAGGCCATATGTACCATAGGTCCACCACCCTATTACTGTAGTCAAATTCATTGTCATATCAGAAAATTAGTTTGACACAGTGGTCGTTGAGGGCAACGCCAACCACAGCACTGAAGGTAGAGGAGTGGGTGTCACTGTTAAAGTCACAGGAGACAGCTTGATACTCAGTATAGCTCATGATGCTGCCTGACGCCTGCTTCACCACCTTCTTGATGTCATTATATTTTGCAGCTTTCTCCAGGCGGCAGGTCAGGTCCACAACTGAAATGTTGGGGGTGGGGGCATGCAAGGCCATGCCAGTGAACTTCCCATTCAGCTCAGGGCTGACCTTGCCCACAGCCTTGGCAGTGCCAATAGACACATGGACAATGTTCTGGGCATACCCTCAGCCATCAAACCACAGCTTATCAGAGGGGCAGGCCATCCACGGTCTTCTGGGTGGCAATGATGGCATGGACTGTGGTCATGAGTCCCTTCACATTGCCAAAGTTGTCATGGATGACCTTGGCCAGAGGGGCCAAGCAGTTGGTGTTACAGAGGGCATCGCTGACAATCTTGAGGGAGTTGTCAAATGCGTCATTAACCAGCAACTTTTATTCTAAAATATCAATGTTATTCTGATTGAATTGATTATGATGGAGTCCAGGCAATTTTATTTTGTTTTAGGTTTCCCTAGGTAATTCTAATGTGTACCCAGGTTCAGAACCACTGATATACGTCTAATAGGATGTCAATGGTTCTCAAATTTTAGCATACATCAAAATCACAAGAATTACCCAGAGCTTCTGATTCTCTATGTGTGGGTTGGTTCTGAGAATCTGCATTTCTAATAAGTTTTCAGGTGATACTAATGCTGCTGGGATGACACTTTAAAAACCACTACTTTATGGAAAGAGGAGTATGGCGAAACTAGCTAGATGTTCACTACACCTGTTCTCTTTTCCTGGATACACAGCTAACGTACATTTCCCAGCTTCCTTTGCATCTAGATGGCACCACAAGGCTATCTTACCAATGTCATATGAGTGGAAGTGATTTGTCAATTTGGGTGTAAGAGACTTGAGAGCAAGTGTGCCTTTTCTATACTGTCTCTCTGTTTCCTTGTGTGCTGGTTAGATGCAGAGGAGCCAGTCTCTGAGGGCCTATAAGATGGTGAAAACACATAGTCTCTAAATGATTGCATAGAACACACCAACCCCATTCCAAAAGACCAAAATAGACCATGATGTGAGTAAATAATAAACTCCTAGGTTTCTTATATGCCACTAAGATTCAAGGGTTGTGTTTTGTTTTGTTTTTCAGCAATTAGCCTGTCCAGATAAAATACTACACTTAATACAATTGTGACCTTGTAGGCACGCCGTGTGACATCTCTAAGCCTCGGCTTCATCATCTAAAAATGGGAAATTGGCTAAAATGAGCTCCAAGATCTCTTCCATGTCCAATATTTTATGGTTCTATGATAATATGAATAATTCCTAAGTTAGGTAAAACAATGCTAAATACAAAGAGAAATAAGATGCTCTGTTTTATTCAGAATTGTTTAGAGCAAGGCTGGATACAGAAGAGCACAGCCCTGATCCTTACACCTAAAGGTGAATCTGGGGAAACAAAATTAAAGTACATGATGCCACAGTGAGCAAAACAAGGCAGACTATAAGTCTACTTTCTGCCTGAAGTCAGGATCTGATAAGAGCAGATGCCACTAATCCTTGACATGCCCTAATGACAACTCAATTCCTCTGGAAATAGAATAAACCAGTGGTCGGCAAACTGCAGCCCCTTGAGTGTGGCTCTTCCACAAAATACCACGTGTGGGCGCGCACGTACAGTGCAATTGAAACTTCGTGGCCACACTCAAGGGGCCAAAGAGCCGCATGTGGCTCGAGAGCCGCAGTTTGCCAACCACCGGAATAAACAATGGAAGCATTAAACCATTGGACTCAGCCGAAACCGGTTTGGCTCAGTGGATAGAGCATTGGCCTGCGGACTGAAAGGTCCCAGGTTTGATTCCAGTCAAGGGCATGTACCTGGGTTGCGGGCACATCCCCACTAGGAGATGTGCAGGAGGTGGCTGATCGATGTTTCTTTCTCATCGATGTTTCTGACTCTCTATCTCTCTCTCTTCCATTCTGTAAAAAAATCAATAAAATATATTTTTTTTAAAAAAGTCTTCTACAACAAATATCTTTATCAGTCTCTGGATAAGCCAGAAGGAAGACATTATTTAAAAAAAAAAACCATTGGACTTAAAACTGACCAACAAATATGAAACAGATAATGAGAGCTACTCTGGACTTTCTTCCAAGTGATAAGAAGCGGTTCAGGAAGTAAGTGTAATGTTGGGAGAAAGTAATCAAGTTCAAAATAAAGAGGGAAAATGGTGAGTGTAGAACCAGTGTCCTTATTCACTGAATCCTGAGTTTTTAAGTTAGCCCCATTTTTTATGAGAAAAATTTCCATTGGCTGCCCACAATAAGGTTTCCCAGACTTTTAAATGAATGCAATCACAGAAGTTCCTGCATATTTTTAAAGGAATTGGTAGATAGATGATAGATGGAATGATAGGTTATATGATATGATATCATATGATATACAAAAATGTTACTGTGCTTATATAAATATTCAAAGGTATTATCTATTACTAGGATAAATGCCATTTTAATAAATTTTCTTACCAAATCCTTCTCCTTGCCATTTTAGCATCTATTTTGTCATTTAAACCAAAAAAAATGGCTGAATATACAAGTAAATTGCTTCTGGAAATACCTGACAGAGCAAAACTGAAATTGACTTTTGAGATGGAAAGTAATAGCTAATTTTTTTTTCCTCAGAGCTATAGATCCTGTGGGAAAGTTAATCAGAATTGCAAAGAACAGTGATCATGGATAATTTACTGAAGCATTTCACAGCTTAGGCTGACAGCGCAGTATGAGAAAAGCAATTGATTTTAGTCTAACATACAAACACAAAAAGATAAAGAATTTTAGAATATATTTTTATCTAAAGAAAAAAAATTAAATATTCTCAGCAAACATTTGCTGAGTAGCTAGCTCTTGCCTTTAGGTTTTTCACACTCTCCCAGGACAGATAGGGTTGATTTAATGAACTACCCCAGCTGTCATCATTGCTCATGGGGGTAACTGGAATATGCACGTGCCTCCCACCATGCTCCCTTCAGATTTATTTACCACCCTGTAACAGGAATAATTTTCTAAAACATGTCACTTATCTGTTGAAAAGCTTTCAGTCGTTTTCCTGAGAACAGTGTCTGAAAAGCTTTACATGGCAGATAAAACCCTTCAACATCTGGCCCTTTTGACCCAATCCACCCTTTTTTCCACTGTGTGGCATATTGTATCTACTTCTTTCTGTTCCACAAACATGTTGTTTGTCAGTCCAGCCCTTCAGAGAAGCAGGTCCAAGAAGGGAGTAGATGCGCAAGAGGTTTATTGGGAGAAGTGCCTAAGAAGGACATGGCTGAGGAAGGAGGTGCAAGCAGGGAGACTTCAGACTACAGCACCGGTCTATGAAAGGATAGGGAGAGGATAAAGGAGGGTAGGAAGAATTCCAGACAGGGCAAATCTAAGAAAGCCTCAGCCAGTATGATGGGGAGTCCTCAAAGCAAAGTTGGCCATTACAGGAGTCTCACATCCCTCAGGGAGGAGCCTGCACCTGTAGTCCCACTGGGCTCAGTGGCTGGCTGGCATAAGCCCAGAGCATGTGTACAGCCAGCCTTGATGCAAACTCAGTTGTGAGCCCTGGCTGGGTTGGCTCCATGGTGGGAGTGATAGGCCGTGGACTAAAGGGTTCCAGGTTCGATTCCTGTCAAGGGCATGTACCTCGGTTGCAGGCTCGATCCCCAGCCCCAGTCGGGGTGGGTGCAGGAGGCAACCAATCAATGTGTCTCTCCCACATCTATGTTTCTCTTTCTCTCTCTCTCTCTCTCTCTCTCTCTCTCTCTCTCTCTCTCTCTTTCTCCCCCTCCCCTTACACTCTCTCTAAAAATCAATGGGAAAATATCCTTGGATGAGGATTAATAAAACAAACAAAAAAAGAAGGAAGGAAGGAAGGGAAGGAGGAAGGGAGGGAGGGATGGAGGGATGAAATGGAAGTAAGTAATCACCAAGACACTTAAAATATTAAGACTGAGTTGTGACTAGTGGTAGGCTCTCATAGAGTGTGACTTCCTATCTAGTCTTCTCTGACTTCCTTTAACAATGGCAGACACCAATACAGAATGAAAATAGGAAGGGGACAGGTCTGGAAATTTTTAAAACCTTAAATTCTGGAAAGTGAATTACAATTTTTTTTAATTTTTAAAAAAATCTTTATTGTTGAAAGTATTACATAGGTCCTCCCCCCACCACCACCACATTAATCTCTTCCAGCCTGCTCCTGTCCCCCTCCCCCCGACGCCAGGCCCTCACCACCCCATTGTCTGTGTCCACTGGTTATGCATGTATGCATACAAGTTCATTGGATGATCTCTTCCCACCCACCCTCCCTTGTCTTCCCTCTGAGATTCACTAGTCTGTTCATGCTTGTGAGTTACAATTTTAGAGGCAATGTATTTGCATTTCCAAGAATTCAGGTCACAATAAGGGAAAGAAGTTAATAAACCTTTTTGTTTTTTCCTTTACATAAGCATTCAGTAAATGAATGATTTTGGCCAGAGGAGTTTTTATTGCTTCCCATTCCCTCTGCTGAGAATTCCTTCATCAAAATAACCATCTACCATGAAATCATAATAGCTAGTGTCTAATCTTTTCAAAATTAGATTTATGGATCCTATCATGATCATTAGGGATATTACTTATCTAAGCAAAACAAGAAACAAATAGACCTCCCAGGCACATGTGACTCTGATAAGGTACAGAGCCTGTAATATCACAGTTGAGAAGCCATTACAAATACCAAGTTGCTTCCTGATTCACCGGTGTATACGTCATAACAGGAATCCCTCTGATTTTACTCTTAAAATTAATCGCCATAGTCCCCAATCCCAGTCCACATCTGCCTCATTGTGAGGAAAAGAAACGTACTTGCGGCACTCTTATGGGTAGAAGAGTTTCAGAAATAAATACAGAGATGAAGAAGCTCCAATCGCTCCATCCCTTTGCTATCATCCCTAGTTTCCCCTTTCCCATTTCAAGCCCCTCCAGACTATGCTTGCCCGCCTGCTTGCCTGGAAGGCAGACATTTCAAAGGAGACAGCCCCAGAAGCTCAAGTCAAAGCAAACTTAGGCATTAGAGATATTGATCATACCTGCATGATGAGAGAAACCCAAAGAAAAGCCTCCCTCATCCAGAAATTCTCTCACTGACATTTGTACTAAAGGCTGAAAATTCTATCCTCAAAATCTCCTTCTAAAGGAAGAAGGCATTATTGGGAACCTAAGTATTGGATGGCAATAGGACTCATCTGTGGCCACTTTCTCTTACCAACACTATACTTCCCTCCTGAGATATGTTCACTTGGCTTCAGATAAGGAACAGAGTTTATCTGGAACATCAAGTGAGGGGAAGATGGTCATTACTATGTCAATCTCGATTGGACAACAGAGCTTCCCGCCTGAGAAGTAGGTATCATTATCCCATTTACAGAGATGAAGAAGCAGAGCCAACAAGCCAGTGTTAGAAATACCCCATCCTCATGCCCCCCCACCCCAAATG
>NW_005871110.1:3336817-3340226 GCF_000147115.1 Myotis lucifugus | reverse complement strand
GGGGGGGGGGGGGCGTTGGGCGCCACACCCTGTCACACACAAGAGCGCAGGGCATCAGGGGTTTGGCGCTGCCCCCTGTCACGCTGATCCAGTGCCAGAGGGCTCGCGGCGCGCTGATCCCAGTGTTGGGAGGCATATTACCCTTTTACTATATAGGATAGAGGCCTGGGGGCCGGCTGGTTTGCCCTGAAGGGTGTCCTGGATCAGGGTGGGGGTTCCCACTGGGGTGCCTGGCCAGCCTGGATGAGGGGATGATGGCTGTTTGCAGCTGGTCACACACCCTTCAGGGTGGGGGTCCCCACTGGGGTGCCTGGCCAGTCTGGGTGAGGGGCTGAGGGCTGCTTTCAGGCTGGCGGTTGTTGACTGAAGCTCCCAACCGCTCCTTTTTTTCTCTTTTTTGCTTTTTTATTCTGGGCCAGCTTTAGCTCTGGCTTTAGCTCTGAGGCTTCTGCTGCTGAAACCAATCGAAACAATGTATAACTCCAGCTCTGAGATCCCAGCCGGCTGAAAGCTGGTTTCTGGGGTTTTGTTTAGCTTCTATATTTGTTAGAATGTTTCAAACTGCCAGCTCAGAGGCCGGCAAGTCAGGCGGGGAACGTTGGAGTCCTCCTTCACTGAAGCAAGCAAGCCTCATGTTCGCTTCCAGCTGCCTGGCTGCCGGCCGCCATCTTGGCTGACAGTTAATTTGCATAAGGATATGCTGATTAGCCAATGGGAAGGGTAGCGGTCGTACACTAATTACCATGTTTCTCTTTTATTAGTGTAGATACTCACTCTTTTGTTTGCTTATATTCTGTCTGGTTCTTGGACTAGACTGTAAACTCCCTGAAAGTAGAGGTCATGCCTTAGCACCTAGCAAAATAGTCTTATACATAATAAATGCTCAATAAATATTGCTGAAATAAACAATGGGTAGAGTTGCATTTGTAACCCAAATTACATAATCATTACCACTGTGCATACTGCCTCCCTGTAAATATGAGGTTAAATTCCATTTGAAGCCTGAAGCCTCTCATTCAATAAGACTTCTTCCAGTGGAGCTGAAGGTGATTGCACAAAATTCTCTCAGCCCAGAAGGAGATGGTTACATCTCTTCTGAAATGTAAACACTTACCTCAGGGTAGGTAAACCTCTCAGGATAGTCTCTTACTATCGAATCACCCTTTAAATACCAAGTCTTGTCCTTTGACCCAGAACTCAGGTGTCTTTGCTCAGAAATCCCTAACCATATAAAAACATAAATATTTTCTTTACAGCCCACACTACCCTCTGGTCCTCCTCAAGCTGTCATCTCCCAATTTCCTGATCATCCTTCCACTTTGATAAGCAACTTTAGATATTGTCTCCTGAACCTCCTCTAAATTCTGCTCTTATCATGGAACATTCTAACACCCATATGGACAAATGTTTGGGAAGCAGGGAAGCCTTATATTCAAACAGAACTGAGGTAACTAGCATGAAGGTAATATCAGTCAAGAGCAACTCTGAAAAACAGGAGCCACTCTGTACACTCCAAGAAGGTTGAATATAAAGAATTAGAGGTAGCTCAAAGAGCTGGGTGAGTGACACAAAATTCATTGCTGAAAACTTGAGCCTATAGCATGGAGTTGAATGTGTTTAAAGTTGCCTCAAACTTTAAATCTTCGTCTGCTTTAAGCAACTCCTCAAATAATTATGCCCCCCCCCCTCCACTTTCCAGTATCCTCTCATTGGCATACTCTAGGGTTAGAAAAGGGAAGAGAATTCTGGGAAACACATTTTTCTGCTCTTAAAAAAAAAAAAAGAAAGAAAGGCCTTGACTGGTTTGGCTCAGTGGATAGGGCGTCGGCCTGAGGACTGAAAGGTCCCAGGTTCGATTCCGGTCAAGGGCATGTACCTTGGTTGTGGGCACATCCTCAGTGGGAGGTGTGCAGGAGGCAGCTGATCGATGTTTCTCTGTCATCAATGTTTCTAATTCTCTATCCCTCTCCCTTCCTCTCTGTAAAAAAATCAATAAAATATATTTTTTTAAAAAAAAAAGAAAGAAAGAAAAAAGAAAAGATCATACAAGGAGTTTGGAGCTGATTCCAAGTTGACAACAGACAATCTAGCTCTAGCACAAAGGGTAAAGTCTCTATTTATTCTCTTATTCTATTTATTCTCTTATTTAAAAGCATTTATAATGGAGAGTACCTTCTCCAAAAACTTTTCCTTATCCTCACTACAAGAAATGGCCTCTGGGAGCCATTTTCTGAAGGGAATTGCTTTCGTTGTATATTTCAATTTGTAATTCCTGGTAATTCCAACAAAGAAATACTCAGCTTCCTTTGCAGCAAAGATAAACACTGAGAAATGATGATACTCCTAAACCATCTTTTAAATACTAAATTAAAATGTTGAATATAAATTCATAAATGGAATATAGCAGCTGCTTGAAAACATGCAAAATTGATCCCATTGCTACTTTTTCAGGGAGTCCATTCTGGACCACTTTCACTTAGGGAAGAGTTTCCTCTAATATCATGAAATTCAAACCATGAATACCAAACCTTTGATGTGTCAGGTTTTCATGATTGAAAAATTCTGTGTTTTTTCTGCTACAATGAATAATAATGGAAAAGTAAAATAGTAGAATGAATGGTGACATGAAGTTGCTTTTAACTCAGCATGAACCCACAGAAACCAAAAGACATAAAAAATTTATCAGTTTAAAAAGGGACTGAACTCATTAATGAGAAACTGAAAAAGTCTATCCAACTTAAAATTAACCTAGACCTTACAAGATAGAAACACACCAACATGACTGCTCTATAAACTTAGTATTAACCACATGAAATGCTTTTTAAAATCAAAATATACCATAAAAACATGAACAGTATTTTGCTATTGTATAGCACTTATTGAATAATTGCTGAGTATAATGCTAAGAAAAATTAATAATGTGCCCTAAAGGCAGGGGATGGACAGCAGAAGTATAGATATTCCATAGAATACAACAGACCAATAAACAACTACAAGATAACCTGATATAACTGGAAACTGAAAACGGAAGCTAAAGAGATAATCTGATCTGCAAAGAGCTCTCTGATTTCTCATCCACTATATTATATAGTTGGCCACAAAAAGGAGCATCAGAAAAAATCACCCTTATAATGAACCTTATCTATTCACTGCCCCTCAACTAGGTAATGGACACTCATGTCTCAGAACAATCATTAGAACTCTTTCCTGCACTTCTCTACCCTTCTTTGGTCCTCTTCAGAGTGCTCCTTTTGTGAATGAGAATATTTATCTGCAGAAGTATCCATTAGGCATATTATATGCCAGGCCCTGTGCTAAGTTTGAGGGAGACAAGTCATAAAAACACAGTCTTATTTCAGGAGGCAGACAAGATTCAGAGAATCCCACATCTTTTAATTTAACAAAACCC
>NW_005871110.1:3304009-3336093 GCF_000147115.1 Myotis lucifugus | reverse complement strand
TGGTATAGAGAAGTAAAGACAATGTATGTGGTGGTGGTGTGAGTACAAAGGGAGGGTGATTTAAGAAGGCAGTAGCCAGCAGAAACAGATGCTGATAAAATTAAAACAAGATAATATCCACTGAATGGATCACTTAGGAAATCATTTGAACGGTGGAGACCAAAGCTAGATTTTCATGAAAGTGGGGAAGACTGCAAACGCAGACCACACTCTCAAATGTGATACTGTGATGAAAGAGAGAGCAGTAGCTAGTAATAGACATAAGGTTAGAGAAAAGATTTTTGTTCATATCTTTAGACAAAGGAGAGTTGAATGTTTGTATATGTTGAGTAGAATAACAAAGAGGGAGAAGGTGAAGACTCAGCGGAAAGAGAATAATGAATGGTGCAAGATCTATAGGAGATGGGAGGGAGGGTATTAGTGCGAAGGTGAAAGGCACACATCTGTTCAGACCAAAGGGAAGGAGGGAAGATGGGGTATGGATAGGGTAGGTGGAAAAGCAGATCAGGCAAACTGCTGACACTGGGGAACTTGGATTTCAAATAATCACTCAGGGAAATGAGATTATCAGTGATATTTTACATATATTAAAGTAGTAACAATAGTTACAGTATAGTTAATTTTATTTATATACTAGTGTCCTGGTGCACGGATTCATTCACATTGAAAGAGAATTAAACAGTGGTTCTCAACCTTCTGGCCCTTTAAATACAGTTCCTCATGTTGTGACCCAATCATAAAATTATTTTCGTTGCTACTTCATAACTGTAATGTTGCTACTGTTATGAATCGTAATGTAAATCTCTGATATGCAGGATGGTCTTAGGCAACCCCTGTGAAAGGGTCGTTCAACCGCCAAAGGGGTCGCGACCCACAGGTTGAGAACCGCTGAATTAGAAGAAATATTTTAATATCGCTATTCACCCTTTCTCTATAATAGAAGTGTCAATCAAATTCATGATTGACAATGACAGATCAAAACACACATGTGCGATTGGCGCCAGCAAGAGCTTTATATGTATCGCACATGCGCAAGTCAACTTAGCCTTTTATGTATATAGATAAATTTGCTTAATTAGACCTGCTTTCTGATTTAGCTAAACTTTTTCCAGCCCAGTGAAGCACCCCAACTTCTCTTTCAGGTAATTGTCAGCAACACAGCAGTAAATATCAACACAAAGCAGATTATTATTGTAGATCACACAGGGAGAACAAAGGGTTAAATATTTAACTGTAGCAGTGTTTGACTATATTCTGCACAGTGAGAAAACCTGAAGTCATTTTCAAGTTCCACCATTTCTTACTTCTTTTCAGTCGGGTCAAGTTTTTAAACTTTCTAAATCTCCATTTTTCTGGCTAATGAAAAGAAAATAGGATTCTACCAAGTCTCCTATCTACCTTCTCCAGGACTTCTGTGAGGATCAAATGAGATGAGGCATGTGAAAACACTTCACAAACATTTGGTTAAATTGTAAAATGTTTGCACCTAAGTAAGTTGGGTTCCTGAGCTGAAGAAACTCCAAGGAGGCTAGTCGCTAGGGAGAGGAAGCCAGGCGTTGCTACGTGATGTCATTACCTGGCACCCACAGTGACTGTTTCTGGACTGGGCTGGGCTGTGGGCTGCATTTTGTGCCATGGAGTCTTAGCAGCATTGGCTGCGATTTGGTGGGGTGTTGCTCCAGGGTGGTGGCGGGGCCTGTGTCCCACTTGGGAGAAGCCAAGTGTTGGTTTGTCAGCGCCAGGTCCGTGGTGCCATTTCTTTTTAAATGGCCAGTGTGCATCATGGCAGCTCCTGCACTGAGCATCTGCCCCTGGTGGTCAGTGTGTGTCATAGCTACCAGTTGGATGGACGGTCACTTAGTCTTTTATATATATAGATGGTTTCAATCTGTTTTCAATATCAGGATCTCCCCCAAGATACTTTTTAAATCTATTTTTCTTGTGGAAAACATGTTTGTCAAGAATAATTTTTTAAATTATTTTTTATGTGTACAAAGAGAGAAATTTTTTTAACACAAAACCCAATTAACAGTGGTTACTCTGGAGGGTAGAAATCAGAAGATAGTCTCACTTTTCATTTTGTATAGTTTTGTTTGAATTTTTTCTTATAACAGGAATTCATTATTTTTTTTGTAATCTGAAAGAAAAACAGAATTTTAATCTGAAAGAAAAAGATTAACTTTTTAATGTCTGGTCCTCTATTCAAGGTTAAATGCCTTTATGATTTCATGACGCAGAGTGGGGAGGCTTCTCCTTCCCATGTCTCAATATTGTCTAAGAGGTGAAGAGTCTCTATCCATTAGAAGTTATATCCATCCTGGCTGGTATGGCTCAGTGATTGAGCATCAACCTATGAACCAGGAGGTCACAGTTAATTCCCCGTCAGGGCACATGCCCAGAATGCAGGCTCAAACCCCAGTGTGGGGTATGCAGGAGGCAGCTAATCAATGATTCTCTCTCATTATTGATGTTTTTATCTCTCTCCCCCTCTTTCTTCCTCTCTGAAATCAATAAAAATATTTTTTAAGTTATATTCATCTGACACAGAGATTCAGTGGTTCTCACATGTAAAATAAGTAAATAAATAAATAAATAAATAAATAGGAAAACATTCCCTGGATGATGTGGTGGCTTCATGATGTCATCGGTGTCCCAGCCTCTTATCTTTTTCTCCACAATCCTTAGCACATCTTCTAACCTCAAGGTGTCACCACATTTACAAATTGGCCACAACTGCTCCAGGGACCACAACTCTATTTCAGATAGGAAGGGGGAAAGGCCAAAGGAACTTGCAGACTGAGTGAGCCCCCTTTGGAAGGCACTTCCCATGAAGTCCCCCACTCGGCAACTCCCACCTGTACCCATTGACTCGAGTTAACCACATGTCCACCCCTAACTGCAAAGGAGGCTGGGTAATGCAGTTTTCAGATGGTGTATTGCCTCCCTGATGGAAGAGAAGGTTCTTTTTAGTAAGGATAAAAAAGAGACTAGCAGTGAGTAGGCCACCAGCAGTCTCCATTGTTATCTGAACCTTGAGATGAAAAATCTTTGACTAAACTTTCGATAATTTTTTTAGCTTACCCTATAATTGAATGGGTATTTCTCAGATTTCTCATCTAAGTTCTAGGTTGTAAAGCCTTAGTGCCTCCCTGATGCTTCTATGCTGGAAACATACCAGAAGGTTGCAGCACCCCAGGCCTAGCTCCAGCAGTTTCTCTCACCTTCCCAGGCTTCCTCCTCCTGCTCACAGGCAGGAGTGCTGCCATCTGGCTCAGGTGTACCTTGGCTCAGCTTCCTGGCTTTCTCCCAGGGCTGCACAGCAAAAACTCTTGCTCCTGCTTTGCCACCTGGCTTCCCTCATTTTCTTTTCCCAACTTGCAGGTATGTCTTTTTAAAATTATCAGCATCAAGAGTGACTGGAAATTCATATGAATTCTGACTGTAGCTTATATAAAATGTAAACTGAAAGTTCAGGACAAATTTATAAAAATAAATCCATATATAGAAATGTTTCATAAGGGGGATATTACTCAAATGCAGGACAGGGATTCAAACAGATGGAGACAAAATGCAGAAAGAAATAGAGAGGCAGAGAAAGAAAAAGAAACAGAATCTGCACTGTACTTTAAGCATTCCTGAAAATTCCTTATCTGCCAAATATGATTTAGATAGACTTTGGGAGAAAAAGTAGAAGCAAGATGCTCTCAAAGATATTTTGTCCTGTTAGAATGTTGGTTTCTTAAGAACAGCAATCATGGCACTTGTGTATTCTATGAAGGACAATTGAATTCTTGTGAAAACTTGATAAGTTTCAAGTGATGATTTATAAAAAAAAAAAATGTTGAAACACTGACATGAAAGCCAGACACCATACTCAGTAGCATGAATAAAGCCAACCCTTTTCACTGGTCAAACTACAGAATAGAGGAGGGGAATTTACAGGAGGGGAAAAAAAAGGAACTGAATAGAGAAATAGAACCAGAAATAGACTCACATAAATATAGTCAACTGATCTTTGACAAAGAAGCAAAGATAATAGAATGGAGCAAAGATAGTCTTTTCAGCAAACGGTGCTGGAACAACTGCCATTCACTTGTTAAAAATTTAATTTATACACAGATTTCACACCTTTCACAAAAATTAACTCAAAATGGATCACAGACCTAAATGTAAAGCACAAAACTATAAAACTCTTAGAAGGTAACACAGAAGAAAGTCTAGATAAACTTAGGTATGGTGATGACATTCTAGCTACAACATCAAAAGTACTATCCATGAACCCAGCTGGCGTGGCTCAGTGGTTGAATGTCAACCCATGAACCAAGAGGTTCAATTCCTAGTCAGGGCAAATGCCCAGATTGTGGGCTCGATTTCTGGTAGGGTGTGTGCACAAAGCAGCCAATCGATGATGTTTCTCTCTCATTGATATTTCTATATCTCTATCCCTCTTTCTTCCTCTATCTAAAAATCAATAAAAAATATACTTTAAAAAAAGACATATAGAGAAAAGATGAGAATGACAATACAATATATCAAAATTTCTGTTATACAACAAAAATGGTAGATAAAAGTTCATATCATTATAGGCCTAACTCATGAAACAAAAAAAAAATCTCAACAACTAATATTTCACCTTAAAGAACTAGAAAAGTAAAAACAAACAGAGCCAAAGTCAGAAGGAGTAAGAACATAACAAAAATAAGAAAAGAATTAAATGAAATAGAGAATGAAAAGACAATACAAAAAAATGAAAGCAATGAACAGCTGGTTCGTTGAAAAGATTAATAATCATGATGAAATTCCAGCTAGACTCAGTAAAGAAAAAAGAGAGAAGATGCAGCGACTGTGTCAAGCAGCAAGGATGGACCGGCTTCCGGCAAGAAGACTCAAAACAAAATCAGAAATGAAAGAAGAGAGCTTATAACAGACACCACGGGAATACAAAGGACTATACAAGAATATTATAAAAGGCTATACACCACCAAATTTTGTTTTAAATAAAATATAATAAAATTTAATTTTTTTTAAAGATGTTTCACTCATGTGTCATTGGGGAAATTCAAAATAATACAATAAGGAGATGCCACTACACACCTATGAGAATACCAAATGCTGACAAAGATGTGGAACAACAGACACTCTCATTCCTTGCTGTTGGGAGGCATAGTGGTACAGCCACTTTGTAACACAGTTTGTCAGTATCCTAAACATTTAAACATACTCTTTTTGTTAAATTAATTTTAGACAGAGAAGGGAAGGGAGAGAAACATGGATTTATTGTTCCACTTATTTATGCTTTCATTGGTTGCTTCCTATATGTACCCTGAGCAGGGATCAAACCCACAGCCTTGGCATATCAGGACATGCTCTTACCAACTGAGCTGCTGGCCAGGGTCAAAATAAACATACTCTTAACATACAATCCAGCAAGCACACTCTTTGGAATCTACCTAAAGGAGTTGAAAACATATGTCCACTAAAAAAGTGTACACAGATATTTATAGTAGCTTTATTCATAATTGCTAAAACTTTAAAACATCTAAGAAATGTTCACTAGGATAATGAATAAATAAACTGTGCTACTACATCAGACGATGGAATATTGTTCAGCATTAGTAAGAAATGTTATTAGACGATGAGAATACATGGAGAAATCTTAAATGCATATTACTATATGAAAGAAGCCAATCTGAAAAGACTATATACTGTATAATTCCAACTAAATGGGGAATGTAAAAAGATCATTCTGGTTGATTGAGGTACATACAGTTACAAAACAGAGGATTTTAAGAGTGGTAAAAATACTCTGATAATACCATAATCATGGACACATGTCATAATGCATTTGTCCAAACTCTTAAAATATACATCATGCGCCAGCACTGGTTTGGCTCAGTGGATAGAGCGTCGGCCTGCGGACTGAGGGGTCCCGGGTTCAATTCCGGTCAAGGGCATGTACCTTGGTTGCGGGCACATCCCAGTGGGGGGTGTGCAGGAGGCAGCTGATCGGTGTTTCTCTCTCATCGATGTTTCTAACTCTCTATTCCTCTCCCTTCCTCTCTGTAAAAAATCAATAAAATATATTTTAAAAAATATATATATATACATCATGAGTGAACCATAACATAAACTATGGACTTTGGGTGGTTATGATGTGTCAATGTAGGATCATCAAGTATAAAAAATGTACCACTCTGATGAGGGATGTTGATAATGGGAGAAGCTATGCATGTGTGCATCAGGGGAGATGAGAAAAATCTTTGTACCTCCCCCTCAACTTTGCTGTGAACCTAAAACTGCTCTTTAAAAAATGTCCATAAGAAAAGATAAAAGGTAAACTGAGCAGGCACTGTAGCATGCTCACTGTCACTGGGTGCACCTTTTGATGTGTGAGAAACTGAGTCACTTTAGAAACTAAATACTATACCCAAGGGCACACACAATCTGTTTGACCTCAGATCCTTCTATGGCTAACCACACTGGTGAAAAGCCTTCTATGGCTCCCTTGATTTATGCATTTGCTCTGTCCCAGGGGAGTCTTGCATTTAGTGAGTATCTAAATTGCAAACCCAATTTTTGGCATTATCTTACAAAGAAAATTGAAGCTGCACTTGGTACTAAAACATAGCTCTTTAAAGCTATGAAACGTGAAATTGACCTTGAGACATTTTTATTTGTTCTCTCTTATGTGCAGACTTTTCAAATGACTTAAAGGAAAGCTAAAGGGTTTTATGGTGAACTAATACTACTTCAAACACAACCCCAATGAACACTAATTGGAATAGGATTAAGATGGGAGTTTTAAAATGCTCCAGAAAGAGAGAGAGACAGGTAAGGGTGTGATTCCTCGCAGGCTCCTTGATGAGGCACTCCTGGGATTCAGGCAGGGACACCGACAGCCAAGCAAGCCCCAACTGGCCCGAGCTGTCTCGGCACTGAAGGTTCCCTGACCACAAGGTCACCTCTCCCTACATGCTCCTGTCCAGGCTGCTCTTTGATTTTTCTGGGCCTCTGTGGTCTCTGGGGTGTACTAGTATACCCTCATGCTTCAATCAGCTCACCAATAGGAGCGCTTCCCCAGTTTTTGTACTGATCCTCAATTCGAATCAAGTTTCCATAAATCCCAAGAAATTTCCCAGAATACAAAAGTTACCATGCAGTTCTAAAATATATTACACTTGACACCTTAGAACCAAGTTCTGCCTTTGCACGGGGATGGCTCCCTGCAGCTCTTACCCAACCCCTTTGCTCAGGTGATGAATCAGCAGTGGGATATTTTCAGGTTTTCTGTCTCACAGCCTTTTTACCGCTCTGGAACTGGTCATTATTGTTCTCTTTCCCTCCCTGCTCCGAACATGCAGCCTGTGCAGAGGGAAGAAGCACAGGCTGGGTCCTTGACCAGGTTGCCTCGAGCTAGTTCACATACTCCTGAGTGCTGCCTCCTCCATAGAAGGGGCCTGATTAGCCTTGTGTTGTTGTTTTTCAAATACATTTAGGGTTTTTTCTTTTTACATGTTTCTGGTGTGTAGCATTACATTTCAATATCTGTATGCACTACAAAGTGATCACCCCCCAATATCTAGTTACTCTCCATCAAAAAATAGGGAACATGTCACAAATTTGCCTGTCATCCCTGCACATGGGGCCACGCTAATCTCTGTATCTGTCCAGCTTTAGTATGTGCTGCTGAAGCCAGCACTGTTACGTACTGGTGACCACCTACTAGATGTCCTACTAGTGGTCCTTGACCTCCTAGGGTGGGGGCTATAGTAGCTATCTCACAACTTTTGACTTCACCAACTTCTGTTATCACAGTGGCTTCTGAGATAACTTACAGTAAAAAAAAAAAATCTAAATGAGTGCATTTTTTTAAAGAAAAAGTCCAAAGTAAGAAAGCCCAGGGCTGCAAAGTTAGCAGAAAGAAAATAACAAAAATCAGAGCACAAATACAAGATATAGAGACCAGAAAGTAAAGCAAAACATATCAATGAAACTAAGAGCTGTTTTTTAAAAAGATAAATAAAATTGACAAATCTTTAGATAGACTTAAGAAAAAGGGGGACAAGACTAAATAAATAAAATCAGAAAAGCAAGAGATATTACAACTGATATCACAGAAATGCAAAGGATAGTAAGAGAGGACCACGAACAACTACATGCTGACAACTAGAGAACCTAGAAGAAATGGATAAATTCCTAGAAACGTACAACCTACTAAGGCTGAATCTTGGAAGGAGTAAATATTATGAACAGACCAATAACAAGTAAGGAGATTGAATCAGAATAAAAAATCTCCCCAACAGTAAACTATCATTAAAAATAATTTTTTTAAAAATCTCCCAACAAAGGAAAGCCCAGGACCAGGTGGTTTCCCCGGTGAATTCTACCAAACATTTAAAGAATAATTAATATCAATCTTTCTCAAATTCTTCCAAAAATTGGAGAGCGGAGAACTTTCCCAAATACACTTTATGAGATCAGAATTACTCTGCATTACCGAGGCCAGATAAGGACACCACAATGAAAGAGAGACACAAATGGTGGTAGTTGCCAGGGCCTGGGGGGGAGAAGAGGCAGGAGGAAATGTTGGTCAGTCAAAGAGTACAAATTTCTATTATAAAATGAATAAGTCCTGGGAATCTAATGTACAGCACGATGATTATAGTTAACTCTGCTACATGTTATTGGAAGTTACTAAGAGAGTAGATCTTAAATATTCTCACCACAAAAAGGAAGTGCTAATTATATGAAGTGATAAAGGTATTAAATAACACTACTATGGTAATCATTTTGCAATATATAAGTGTTTCAAGTCATTGTTGTACACATTAAACTTCAGTGTTATACGTCAATTAATTATATCTCAAAGAAACTGGAAAAATAAAACAGTTTTCCATAAAATAAAATAAAAGCAGAGGGCTGGTAAGGCAGCTCCCTAATGGACTGTGGGTATTATACACAATAATAATAAAAGTAACAATAAATAATTATTTAGTTTGTGCTATGTTCCAGGGATTATACACTTTACTTACAAATTTTATCTCATCAATCCTCTTTTCCTCTGATATAGGTAGGTATTTTATTATTATTATTATTTTATTATTATTATTATTATTATTATCATTATTATTACTACTAGAGGCCCAGCTCATGGATTCGTGCATTGGTAGGGTCCCTTGGCCTGGCCTGCGCCCTCTCACAATCCAGGACCTCTCGGGGGATGTCAGATAGCTGATTTCGGCTCGATCCCCACAGGCCCAATCCAGACAGGAGGGAGCCCGATCCTGTGCATTGAGCATCTGTCCCCTGGTGGTCAGTGCACATCATAGCAACTGGTCGACCAGTCGTTCGGTCATTTGGTCATTTAGGCTTTTATATATACAGTATTATCCCCATTTTACAGATGTGGAAGCTGAGGCAGAGAAAGGTTTAAGGACTTAACAGCAAAAGAGGTAATCGAGTCAAGATTCAAACCCAAGCCAAGCTCTTAACATGCATACACTGCTTTTATAGTAAATTGTTCCCCTTAAGTCAAAATACCTATAAAAGTCTCCTCTTACTACAACCAGTCACAGTAAGTATTCTTTTTTTATGTTCAATTGGCCTCCCAATTTTACCAAAAGAAGTCCCTTCAAGCTGACTTGAATATTCTTTTGACATACCCCCATTCGTCTTCGAGTATTTCTCTTACTTTCTTGCCCAATAAGATGTCTCAGTTCATCTTTTATTTTTTTTCGGTGCCCAGACTACTCCCAGATTCTTCAGGGAGCAAATTAGTCTTTCTTACATTTCTACCAAAAATCTATAATTAAATGTCCCAAAAGCAGCCAGTACCAACTAATACCTTTAATAGGGTATAGTAAAATAATTTGCCAGTTCATTAGTTAGAGCCGTGGTTGGATTTTTATTATCAAGAATAAATGTTTAAAGTAATAGGATTTGTCTTCATTAAAGGTACGATTCCCTATGGAATCAAAGAAATGATGGATGGATATAGCCAGAACTTTGGGATTTGATCCTCACAGTGGATCATAGTGGCTCAGTTCATAACTATATGGGCAATCAAGGCACAGAGTCTTACTTCATTTGACAGAGTCCTCCCCAGAAGACATACAAATGACTGGCAGCGCAGCCTCCAAGCCTCTGACTGGTGTCTGATGGGAAAGCCTGTGCTTAAGGCATTCAAGCAAAGGTCGAACAACTGCTTTCCCAGAACGGAAAGGAAACTCGTGCATTAGAAAAGATGACTAAAACAATGTAACAAAAGAATATGGCTGCACAAATACCAGAATCCCATCAGATAAAACAGTATAAGGAATTTCTTAGAACCTACAATGAACTTACAGAAACCTGCTTTTTGGACTGTGTTAAATAAAGACCTCACAGCAAGAGAGGAAAATCCTGAAGAGATCACCTGTTCAGACACTGTTGATAGAAGTATTTTTAAAAGGTGAAAAGACTATCGAGATATT
Source organism: Myotis lucifugus (assembly GCF_000147115.1). Classification (NCBI taxonomy): domain Eukaryota; kingdom Metazoa; phylum Chordata; class Mammalia; order Chiroptera; family Vespertilionidae; genus Myotis; species Myotis lucifugus. The sequence continues at coordinate 3,325,621 of NW_005871110.1, read as the reverse complement.
TTAGGAATAACATATTCAGCAGAATGTAGCCCTGGCAGCCAAAATCAAGATTCTGGGCCAACTAGGTAGAGAAGTCCTGATAGAGGGAACTGAAGAGTCATCTGGTGGGATCTCCTGAAAGCAACAGCCACCATGTTAACCGGTCTGTCATGACTGTTTGACAAATGGAAAGCATTGGGGGAAAGTAGCTGTTTGCCAGGAACAATCAAAACAGACGGCCTTGCTGTTCAATGAAAATAGTAAGATGCAACATTCATTGAGGCTTTGAGATTCAGCAGGCTGGTCACTGGATTAAAAAAAAAAAACCATTGCCCAGAGCTCTGGAGTCCCAGCCAGTTACTATTCCAGTCCCGCCGTCGCCCCCCTCTTTTTTCCTTCCAACATAACAGATGCCACTGTGTCCTTCATCGAGGACTTCCTGGCAAGTAGAGTGGCTGCCTCCGCGACGCAGTAGCGCCCATTGAGCAAGTGCCATGCAGGTGCCGCATGCCAGCAAGCAAATCACCACAGATAAGCAAGGGCATTATAAACTGCACGGTCCATATCCCCAAGGAGTCCTGTCCTTCTGGCGTGGTAACCTGGCCAATCAATGTCATCAGATACTTCCCCACCCAGGTTCTCAACTTTGCCTTCAAAGATAAATACAAGCAGATCTTCCTGGGTGGTGTGGACAAGAGAACCCAGCTCTGGTGTTACTTTGCAGGGAATCTGGCATCAGGTGTCGCCGCTGGGGCCACCTCCTTGTGCTTTGTGCACCTTCTTGATTTTTCCCGTACCTGTCTAGCAGCTGATGTGGGCAAAGCTGGAGCTGAAAGGAAGTTCAAATGTCTCGGTGTCTGCCTGGTTAAGATCCACAAATCTGATGGGATTAAGGACCTGTACCAATGTTTTTCAATAGTGATCATCCTCCAAGTATTCCTGTTCACTGCCTCAAATTGCTGGTAAATATATAAAATAGTTACTTGTTTTTTTTTAAAAAAAAAAATTCAGGCTGCTTTAATGTTGTGGTTATGTCATCTCAACATGTGGCCTTCTCCAAGATTGTTAAAGACAGAGGAAGAGAATGGGAGAAACAGGTTGGCTTTTCCACCGCCACACATCACTACCATTCATATTTTCTTGGCCAGAACTGTCACATGGCTCACTTAGGTATAAGCCTGCTGGGGACTGTAGTCCTATATTCCCAAGAAGGAAAGGAGAGCTAGATGTTGGTTTCACTACTAACTTGTATTTTCTCTCTCACTTTAAGTGTTGGAGTTACTAATACAAACAAACTAAAATAAATGCTTGGAATATCTTGAGTCCTGACTTCATGCTTAATCAATATGTTGCATTATCAGTTTAATACAAATAATAAACATAAAATATTCTAATTGCAATGGTAATAAAATTGACTATTTTCAAGCACAGTCCTCACTTCTTTATAACTAATGTCCCACAGAATATATTGTTTTCATAGGAAAGGAGCTGATTATTCTTTTATGGCAAAACTCACTGGCATTTCCATAAAACCCTAGGTCTTAATTATACTGTGATTAAAATCTTTATGCACTTTTAGTCTGCAGATTAGCCCTAACATAATTCTATCTTTAGGAAGAAATATTTATCCCAATGCAATAAAACATTTAAATAAATAAATAATGAATGATAATTTTAGAAACCCAGATCTAAAAGGAAGTTCAAGAGATATGATTTTATTATCAAACATTTACTGAGCCCTTTCTATATGTAATATAAACAGATCGCCCTGTAATGAGTGGTGTGATAGACCAGAGAATACAAAAATGAATAAATCATGGTGTCCCTGCCCAACAAGCTTACAATGTGAACTGGTAATAGAAATTAAAATATTCTGTGTGATTGTAGAAGGAGTAAATACTTCTGACTTGAGAAAGTTAAGTGGAAAAAGCCTCAAATCTGGTCTTTGAAAGATTTGGGTGGTTGGAAAAAATGATAGGGGCAGAGGATGGACATTCCAGGATAGAGAAACATGAATGAAGAAAGGAAAGCAGACCTGTTCTGAGAATCACAAGAAGCCTATCTACGTTCTCTAAACAGCATCAACATGGTGCTCTGATGAGTACAAGGAAAAGGTAAACTAGATTCTCTCAACCAAGAGAACTATGTTCTGGTGTTACAATTAGGAGTGAGAAGATACAGGCCCTGCCCTCAAGAAATTTAAGATATAAAACAACATGATATGATTAAATAAATAATGAAAACTACTTCGGTGGGTATTGTAGCTGATAGTACAAATTGGGCCTCCATCATAAACACATTAAATGCCAGCACAAGGACTTTATTATTTATTTTAAAAGCAGGGAAGGGCCATTACAAGATTTTGAGAATGGAATGAAGTAGATTTCTGTTATACCAGGAAAAATAAGGTGACACAATGACTAATAGAGAGGACAAACTGAAAAGCAGGTCATTCTGTTAGGTGGTTATTGTAAGATGTTGGATGGGGAGTGGTGAAGATCTGCAGTACAGGCAATGAGGGTAGGAGTGATGGGGAAGAAAGAGGGAGTTGATGAAAAATTCTTGGAAACCAATTGGTCGTAAACATAAAGATATGACAGAAGTATTTAAGAACGCCAGTTTTTAATAGCTGCCATCTAGTTGATGGCATCTATCATATTGGGAAACACTAGCAAAAGAAGGAACTGTGTAAGAGAGAAGCTGATCAATCTATTAGAGACTTGGAATTTTGAATAGTAGCAAATGTACCATATGATGACTTTGAACAAGTTACTTAACTTCTGAGTGCCTTTAAGGGTTAAATAAGCTAATGAACAGAAAAAGCTTAGCACAATGCCTGAGCCCTAGCAAGAGGTCAATAGTGTTAGCTATTTTTACTTATTATCATCATCATCCATGTAGAGATGCCTGAAAGACTATTGGAAATTAGTGCTCAGGAGAAAGATGAAGATTTGAGATAAAAATCTCCAATATAGAGGTGGTGGCTGAGTGTTATAAAAGAAGAGGAGTCTAGCTGGTTTGGCTCAATGGATAGAACCTTATCCCTCAGACTGGAGGGTCACAGGTTCAATTCCCAGTCAAGGGCATGTACTTTGGTTACATTATCAATGCCCAGTCTCTCTCACATTGATGTTTCTCTCTCTGGGTTTCTCCCCCTCCCTTCCATTCTCTCTAAAAATCGATGGAAAAATATCCTCGGGTGAGGACTAACCAAAAATAATAAAATAAAAGAGGAGGAGACGACCAAAGGATGGGTGTAGTTTGAGGAAAGGGTTGAGATCAGAGCTTTAATTTAAGGGATGAGTGGAACAATAGGCATAAATGAGATTCTCTAGAAGACACAATAAACCATTCATTCCCTGGCTCATGATCACTGTACCAGACATGCCCAGGCACAGGGAGGCAACATCACTGGATTCAGATCCCTGCACGTTTAATGTCCCCAAAGCCTAAGCCCAATGTTGTTTATCTTACAATGTAAGTGTTCAACACTCAGTATTATTCTTCGAGTCATAATGTCACAAGAAACCTCTCAACCTTTTCATCTTTTGTTTATCCAGGAAAAGAGACTGAGGCCCCAAGGGACCTGCACAAGTCAAATTTCAGTTAAAGACAAAGTCCAGACTTAATTTATCAAACAAAATGCCACAAAGTCTATGGGAAGTATGTCATTAACCCTGTTTAGGAACATGGCAATGCCTTAAAGGACTCTCTTTTCCATCTTGATGTAAGTTTGGGGTGAGATTGTTTCTTCTCAAGAAGCACTTGCATTACACAGGGTTCGTCAACCTCAGCACCATTATTAACATTTTGGCTGGACAACTCTTTGTTGTGGGGGTTGCCATCCTATTGCAAAATGTTAAGATCATCCTCTCTACTCTTAAATGCTAGTAGCATTACCCCCAATCCAGTTGTGACAAAAAAATATCTGCAGACATTACCACATGCCCCAGATTGAGAATCACTGCTCAAATTGATACATGTTAATTTTCTCCATTAAAAAATGATAAACTGACTCAAAGTCCTGGGTTTTAAAATATATGTGTGGCAGGACAGTAAGAAGCTAGGAAAATTCTTGAGCAAGTAGAATGGGGAAATTGAGATAAGAAAATTAAACAAGGCCAAACAGTTTGGGAAACTTGCAGCCAACTTGTGAATAGCAAGATCTTATCTTCCCTAACCAAGGACACTGAGAGCAAATGATTTATACCTCTCCTCCTTAACCAGAGAATACATAGCTTAAATCACCCTGGCCTGGGAAATAGATAACAAAAACCCAATTAATGCCATTTGTACCAGCTAAACCCAAGAACAGATGAAGTAAGACTGGGGGACAAATAACCAAAACCCCAAAAGCATTTGCAGCTTATCATTTGAGGGGGGATGTTTAGCAGGAAAGATAACTGATAGGGCAGGAGGAAGGATAGAGGAGAAAAGAGGAGTTTATCTCACCCACTGAACAAGGAAGTCAACAGCCTTGGGACTTGCAACGATAAAATCACCAGAGGTTCTCAGAAATTCTGGGAAAAGCCAAAACTGTAAAAGGGGAACCTTGAAATCTAGTCTATTTGGCAGGGGAACCTTGAAACCTATAGGGAGACAAAGTATAAAACCCCCGAACTCCCACCAGGTGGGGATCTCAGATCAGCTGAGTTGCCCACTTGTGCGGTATGCCAAGTATATTTGCTTGCTTTGCTTCCTTAGTGAAGTTGCTTGCTATGCTTTCTTGATAAATTCACTTGCTTTGGTTTAATACTGCTTTCTGTCACTCGCCTGAATCCTTTCTCACTAGTGTGACAAGAGCCGAGAAGGGAAGAGCCCCCGCTTCTGATTCTGGCAGCTCTCTTGTAGCACATGCACAGATTAATAAAATTAGAATGTGTTTCATTTTGGCTAGATATCTAGGAAAGAACTTACCTGTCTCCTTCAGGAAAGCAGGAATGAGTGTTTGGGTATCTGAAATCAAAATAGCCATTTTATTTCATACCCATTTAAATTACCCAAATAAGGGTAATTTATCCCAAAATATTTAAGGTAATGTGAGGAGGAAGAGGGAGAATTTAAAGATAAATCAATATGGTAAAATATTCCAAAACACCCCAAAAATATGATTAAAGATAAAATACTGTTTTAGGAAATAATGGAATAAAGTAAAAATTTGACACTCTACCAAATAAATGTTTAAATATCTAAAACATAGTTTTTGTAATTCCTCTACACCTATGTTTCCCTAAATGTTTCACAAAATCCTAGTTCCAAGAGATGTTCTGTGGGAAATTATTTTATATTCACTCAGGTTTGGGAAATGCTGGGTTAGACAAAGTTAAACAGTTTCCCTTTCCATGTAACTCAGAGCCTTTACTGTTGTTACAGGTACAAGGTCCGTGTGCCTGATGCTTCAAAACAAAGGCCAATATTGAACAGATCAGAGTAATGGAGTGAGAAAAGGTTTATTGAACCAGAAGGCCTACCTCAAGAAGATAGGAGAATTAATTCTCAACTCCATCTTAAGAGAATCTGGAATTAAAGCTTCTTACATATCAGAAAGAGAGGATGGGTGAGACAAGAGTTGGTGGGGACTGTAGACAGCCAGGTATCAAAAAGGGATACAAGGAAACATCCAAACTGTCTAAATCCTTTGTTCCTGGTCCAACCTTTGACTACACCTTTTCCCCATCTGAGTCTGGTTCTGGAGACTCCTGTACTTTGTGAATATTTCCTACCTCTTCCTGATGAAGGGGCTGCTCAAGGCTCAAGCAGAATTCCTCTAGTTAATTAGCATATCTATAGCAGGAGCTATTATTAGCCCAAAGACCATCAGAGAGAGGAAGCATTTCACTCTATTACGCTATGTTTATGAAACACAGGTTAGTTGTATCTCCATCTTATCTGGCTAAACAATGTTTTTGCTTATTTACAAAGCTTCTCAAGAGATTAATGTTCCCCAGAATACTGGAACACTGCACTACCCCTCATTGCCTCACTAGCCTCTCTGATCACAGTAACTGCTCTTTGGACATAAGGACCACACAATGTAGAATCTGAGGATGGAATGCCAGCCCGGGCCTGCAGATCAACTACTGACAATTTGAAGCCATTCTACTGTGTAGTTTCTTTCACTCATGTAGGCACTAATTCTAATCTGGAAGTTGCTGTTATACCTGAAAGTATCAATGGGATTCTTTAATGGTAAACAATAAGAATTAATCTTGCCATATTAAGAGGAAAAATAAAAAATGTGTCTTGGAAATATTCTGGGGTAGCTTAGCATCGTGAAGGAAGAAGTGAACACCGTAACCACCAAAAAAACAGGAAGCATTCATCCCAGGTACCTGAGAAATAGTAATTTAGGGACAGCTGCTTTGGCTCCAGCCATCAGATGGCCCAGCTCCACTCTTCTATCTAACATCTCCCCTGAGGATTCAAACTTCGAGAAGAATACATTGATTGGCTTAACTTGGGTCAGGTGCCTACCACCTCACCCTTATGGTCATGGGTGAGGTCCTGTGATTTATAATCCCACTAGAATAACATAGAGTGGAAGAGTGGAAATCCCCTCTAAACATGGATGCTAGACAGAAAAATAAGTGATTTACTTAACATTCACTGAGAAAAAGTACACCTGTACTTTACTTTGTTCCACTATTTCTATCCTTTCTAGTAAGTTCTTTCCATTTCTTGCACACAGCACTGAAGTATTCTGAATGGACAGGCTTTCTTCTTCAACCACTTTCAACAGAAACAGGAGAGCTGTCTTTCAGAGAATTTTTTTAAAAAGCCTTTTGGTTTGAGTCCTCCTACCAAGAAAGCTGGCATTGTTGATTAATGACTCCCAAGGAAGAATAATTTAGTCTAATTATCAATTAAGCTCATTCATTCTTAACAGCCACTGAAAATACAAGGACAGAAAATTTAAGGCAATGTGAGAAGGAGGAAGAGAGAGAATTTAAAGACAAATCAATTCTTCCCGACCCCCAAATGACCCAAGAAAAAGAATTTAGTTAAGCATCAGCCCTTTCTCTATTCTCCAGTCTACTGGCCATAAGTTTTTCTTGGCAATTCTTAAATTCTTTTGATAATCATCAGTTTCTGTGAAAACTAAGCAGGGTCTGCTTTATGATAATATTTATTTTTTTTATCTCAGATTAAGATTGTGTCCCTGCCTCACGGGAAATCAACCTGAAAAGATTTTTCTTTCGGACACAGTTTTTAAAAATATTTGTCATTATGCCCTAACTGGTTTGGCTCAGTGGATAGAGCGTCAGCCTGTGGACTGAAGGGTCCCAGGTTCGATTCTGGTCAAGGGCATGTACCTTGGCTGTGGTCACATACCCAGTAGGGGGTGTGGAGGAGGCAGCTGATCGATGTTTCTCTCTCATCAATGTTTCTAACTCTCTAGCCCTCTCCCTTTCTCTCTGTAAAAAATCAATAAAATATATTTTAAAAAAATATTTGTCATTAGTACACTTCATTCTGCTAAACAGAAGTACAACACAGAAGTTAGATTGTTGGACAATTTTATTTTTATTTTTGAGCCTGTTTAAACATATATTTTCTTGATTGGTAGTTACAGAGTAGTCGTGGGGATGTAAAGTAGAGCATAGAGAATACAGTCAATAATCCTATATAATAAAAGGCTAATATGCAAATTGTCCCTATAGGCGGGAGTTTGACCCACTGGGAGTTAGACATGCGCTGACCACCAGGAGGCAGCGCAGAACATGGCGGGCATCGGCGATGCAGCACTGGCAGTGCGCAGCAATGGAGGTGCTACCAGCCCCAATGGGTCCCAAAGAGAGCGGGACTGCAGTGGGATGATGGAGCAGGTGAGCGGGCAGCACCAGGCCAAGGTGGTGCGAAGGGAGGCCCCGGCAGGCAGCCAGGGAAAAGGAGGCCCCCGCCGGCAGCTGCAAAGCCCTGATCAGCCCTGATCACCGGCCTGGCCTAGGGACCCTACCCGTGCACAAATTCGTACACCGGGCCTCTAGTCTATCTTTATAAAAACCCTAATATGCAAACAGACTGAATGGCCAAACAAACGAACAGTCGTTATGACATGCGCTGACCACCAGGGGGCGCGAGTGGAACATGGCTGGTGTCAGCAGCAGGCAGCAGAGCAAGGAATATGGAGGGCGATGGCAGCAGCAGGATGGTGGAGCAGGTGAGCAGGGGTGCCAGATCAAGGTGGGGCGGCGCTGTCATCGGGGCGAGCCTCTAGTGCAGTGATGGCAAACCTTTTGAGCTCGGCATGTCAGCATTTTGAAAAACCCTAACTTAACTCTGGTGCCGTGTCACATATAGAAATTTTTTGATATTTGCAACCATAGTAAAACAAAGGTTTACATTTTTGATATTTATTTTATATATTTAAATGCCATTTAAAAAAAAATCAACCAAAAAAATGAGTTCGTGTGTCACCTCTGACACACATGTCATAGGTTCGCCATCACTGCTCTAGTGGTTACTGAAAATTCTTTGCTGCCGCGCACCACGGTCCCACCCAGTGCTCGTACCTGTTGCCAGCACTGGAGCTGCCGCTCCGCGCCGTCAGTGGGTGCAAGCAGGGCTGGCACTGTCAGCATGTGGGAGCAGCAGGAGCGGGGCTGCAACAAACAGGGGACCACGGGGCCGGGGCAGGAGGGGCCAGGCAGGGCACGGAGGATGGGCCAAGACCCACTCCTGTGCCCACCGCAGCCTCACGGCCCACAGTTCCTTTCAAGGTGCACGAATTCGTGCACTGGGCCCCTAGTATTGTAATAACTATGTATGGTGCCAGATGGGTACTGGAAATATCAATCATATACTTTATAAGTGAAAAGTATATGATTGTCTAACCACTATGCTATACACCTGAAACGAATATAGAATAATATCAAATGTAAACTGTCATTGAAAATTAAATTAAAAATCCTATATAATAAAAAGCTAATATGCTAATTAGACTGAACAGCAGAACGACCATCCAGACGACCTTCCGGTTGACCATCTAGACGACCTTCCAGTGAAGCCAGGGGCCAAGATAGCCAGGGCTGCGAGGGCTGAGGTAGCTGGGGCTGCGAGGGCCGAGGCAGTCAGGGCTGCAAGGACTGAGCCCCTTGCACAAATTTCGTGCATTGGGCCTCTAGTAAATAAATAAAATTAGACAAAAAAAATTTTAAAAAATAAAAATTTTGCTTTAAGAAATCTTTTCTTGGAAACGTCTCATTAGGGTTTAATTATTTGCTTCTTATCTTTGTTGTGGCAAAAGTGGCAACCATTTTTACTAGAAAGAAGAAAAGCATGATTTCCAACCAAGATTTAAAACCACATTTATATTTATGAAATATGGCCTTTTAGTCACCTGTAGTCTGGGATGAAAGTGTTATTGTTGTAATTAGCTAGGTAATAGTAATAAAGGAAAGAAAGCAAAGGGAAGTCAGACATTGTTAACATGGTCACCTGGGAAACTTCACCAGGAAGCTACGGCTTCCTACAGCATTGTCCCTCCAGGGGCATTAAAACCCCTCCCTCCCTCCTGGATTGTTGGGGCAGAAGGAGAAGAAAGGCACATGTGCAGTAGAAATTGGGGTAACACAGGGGAGGTGCTTGCCCATCAGTCTAGCCTGGGGAACAATGAACTGGCTAGGGTGCATGAAATCTTGGAAAATTGGTTAGTTTGAAGAAGCTCCTGGTTAAAATCCCCAAAGAGTTCCTCTCTCTTGTTTTCTTGTGCTCCCTCTTGCTCCATGACTCACATTTTTCCAAATATATTTTATTGATTTTTTACAGAGAGGAAGGGAGAGGGATAGAGTGTTAGAAACATCGATGAGAGAGAAACAATGGACTGCAGTAGGGAACACAAGCTAAGCTAGCAGATGCTGGATTTGACTGGACTTTAATATGGAGCAGAAGCTATGGCCATCCTGAAGATATGGTTGGACTTTTTCCATGGCGGGATGGACAGAGATGGAACCTTGGAAGGGTTTTACATCATGAATAAAGCTTCCCACAAAACCCCATCCTCCTGTGGAGGCCTCAGGAAATTCATTTCCTCACAGCAGCCCAAGAACTCCATTTCCACCAATAACAAAAGTAAGTTTTACATGATCTTCACTTATTTATACATTCTGTTATGTAGAAAACAGAAATTGGGGTAAGAAATCGTATTGCTTGAGAAAGGACAAAAAGATGGGGACAATGATACTTGGCACATCCAAAGAAAACATTTAATATCCAAACTCTATAGAAGACATCAGGTAAAATAAAACACATAATGTTGGAAAGACACCCTCCCCCTGTGTTTACTACCATTCACAATACTTCTGACACCAGCTGTATGGGTTTTCCATGCATCAAGCAATCCTGAAACACCAGCTAGGTATCTTACAATTCAATTCAATTCTGACACTAATCAGAGTTAGTGCAGACTCCACAGGTTAAGTGCATAGTCTTACAAAACCATCCCCACTTCAGTTGCCAAACACAAGTAGTAAATACCCCATGTTACCCACAACTTCTGTGGACTTGTTTTCAAGTTGGAGGTTCACATTATCACCCCTGCCTCCGCCTTAGATTCCATCATTTGCTAGAACAGCTCAGAGAACTCAAGGAAACACTATGTTCAACAATCCTATAAAATAAAGAGGTAATATGCAAATTAGCTCTCACACCCTCACAAGATGGCTGCCTACAACCAGGCCGGCAGGGGGGTTAGTGAGGGACAACCAAATGACTGAACAAGCAGGTTGCGTGGGGCAACCAGGCCGGCAGGGGGGTTAGTGAGGGATGACCAAACGACTGAACAGCAGGCTGCATGGGGCGCCCAGCCCAGTGGGGGGGGGGGGCGTGAGGGGTGACCAGGCCGGCAGGGGGGGCAGTTGGAAGTGACTAGGCTGGCAGGGGGGCAGTGAGGGGCAACTAGGCCGGCAAAGGGGGGCAGTTGGGAGCGGTCCAGGATTGTGAGAAGGATATCGGGCCTAAACCAGCAGTTAGACATCCCCCAAGGGGTCCTGGATTGGAGTGGGTGCAGGCTGGGCTGAGGGGACCTCCCCCCCCCCACCTGTGCACGAATTTTGTGCACCGGGCCTCTAGTTTACCATATAACAAAGAATGTCATAAAGGATACAGAAGAACAGCCATAAAGAGGTATTCAGTGTGAGGACTGAATGGGTCCCTGCACAGGACCTTCTGTCCCCGTGGAGTTGCGTTGTACCACTCTGTGTGTGTGGATGTGTTCACCAGTCTGGAAGCTCCCTGAACCCAATATCATTGGGATTTTTATAGAGGCTTCATCATGGTAGGCAAGACCAACTATTAACTCTATTCCCAGTCCTTCCCACTTCTCTGTGAATAGGAGTTGGGCTGAAAATTCCAAGCTTCTAACCATGTTTTGGTCTTTCAGGTGACCAGTCTCCATCCAGGTGACAAAGAGTTACCTCCTAAGTACAAAAGACACTTTTATCACCTAGAAAATGCAAAAGGATTTAGAACTCCACATCAGTAACTGGGGTCAAAAATGTTAGAACAAAAGATTCTCCTAACCCCTGTACATGCAAGTGTTTTAGGAGTTCTGTGTCAGAAGCTTGGAGCAGATATATATCTATATCTCTTATCATTTCACATATGTCCAATTATAAACAATTATAAAGAATGCTGGCTGTGCCATTTGGTTTTTTTCCCTGTTTCTTGCCCCTCAAAAGAAGGGGCTGTGCCCTAACCGGTTTGGCTCAGTGGCTAGAGCGCCGGTCTTCAGACTGAAGGGTCCCAGGTTCGATTCCGGTCAAGGGCATGTACCTTGGTTGTGGGCACATCCCCAGTGGGGGTGTGCAGGAGGCAGCTGATGGATGTTTCTCTCTCATCGATGTTTCTAACTCTCTCTCTCCCTTCCTCTCTGTAAAAAAAACAATAAAATATATTTTTTTAAAAAAAGAAGGGGCTGTGATCTTTTAAACAAGCGGTTTCCACAGAGAGAATACTCACTTTTTCTACATGTAGCCCTGAAGAAGGAGAGAGCTGCTGTCTGCAGATCCACTCACCACTATTAACTCAAATGTTAGGAGAGGAAAAAGAAAATACAAAATAGAAATAAACTCTACCCACCCCCAAACATCACTGATAAAGCCTCAGGCACTCGTGAATCTATTGAGTAATATCTGATGACAAGACTTGTAGGAGGCATTCACCTTTGAAATAGAGTTGAAGAGAACTGTTTTTTAATCTACTTTAAAATTTGTACTGAGTCAATCTTAAATAGCAAAATCTCAGAGTAATTAGATAAGTCATTTACATTCAAGGAGATAGAATTGGCTAATTAGAACTGAAAAATTACAGCTCTGCTGGGTATGCATTTTAATTTGATCTGCTGTCTAGGGCATTGTTATGCTGAACAATTATGGAATAGACCCATATACAGGAAGTGATCATCTACGGAGGGTTTCCTGTAGATTGAGTACCATTAATAATAATTTTCCTCTTCATCCTTGGGCTATCCTAACAGCATAACAAATTGAAGACAAAGGTTTTTTGGTACTTAGCAAATATCATGTGACTTTGGCAATGGTGAAATGCACAATTATGGTTAATAGCTGGGTCTACCAATAGGGGAAGTGCAAGACAAATTAGCAATGAAGAGCTTCAGAAATGGGAATTTATGGAAGGATTCTAAAAGGAATGGGTTCACTAATTAGGGTCTCTAACAAAATGCACCGTAAAGTCAAATTATTCATGGTAGGGCTTATGTTACTGCACTTACATGGGGAAGTGGCCGGTGGTTGTGGAGTGCAATAAATCCATTTAATGTGTATATCATAATTTATTTAACCCTTATTTATACACCCTCCCCATTTTTAGGGGGGTTTTTGGTTTGTTTGTTTGTTTGTTTGTTTTGCTGGTACAATAGTGCTTGGATGTTTGTCCAAAATAAGAATTTCAATGGACAAGTAGGTTTTTTATTTCTCCAATAGTCCTAGAGCTCCTTGGCCTATAACTCCCACACATTACAATATCTGATTAACCTTGTGGCACTTCAAGTAATACTCACACAGTAATTTATTCTAATATATCAAGTATAAGTCCCTTTTCCTGCAGATACACTCAGATGTCAGTCTCACTCCCCATCCCCCCCACCCAAAAAAAAAACCTTCTCCCTCTTCCTCTACAAGATTATATATAGATCCATCCATTTGCAAAAAAGTATTTCCAGGTTGTGAACAGCCCTATTGAGAGGCCCACATGGTGAGGAGCCGAAGCCTCCTTTGAACAGCAACGTAAGTGAGCTGGAAGCGGACCTCTCAACTGTTAACACACAGCAGCCTTGGCCAACAGCTTGACTGCAACCTCTTGAGCGACCTTGAGCTAGAAACACCCAGCTAAGCCATTTCTGAATTCCTGACCCTCAGAAACTGTGCAAGATCATAAATGTTTGTTGTTTTATGTTTCTAAGTTTAGGGATATGCAGCAATAGATAACTAATACAGACTGCTACCCCTGGAGAAATAAAAACATCATTGCTAAAATAAGCTGCTAAGGAACGTGGTTTCTAACCTCAGGAGAGCTCTGGCTAGCAGTATCATTACTATGCTAACAACTTTCTGTGACCAGACTCCCATCTGCTACCTCAGACTCAGTATAACTCAAACTAAACTCATCAGCTTGCCGCTCACCTATGGTTTCTTTTTTATTATTATTAAATTTATTGGGGTGACATTGGCTAATGTTATCCAGGTTTTTTATTCCTCTTCCTAAGTTCATCCTCCTCCCATGCCCCCAAGCCTAACACGTCTTACCTGGGTTATCCCCAAAATAGAGCCAGAGACGATGGCTTACATTTAAGTAGTTTGATAGTGAGAGACAGGAGAGTAAAACAGGAAAGGAATCTGACTACCTCAAGGATATGATATCAAGTTGGCCAACACGACCGGCTACTGGGTGTTCAATCACCTTATCTCCCGACTTCGCACCAGGAAAAGGGGAAAGAAGCATGTGTTTAACTGCTCCCAGCTCTGTTAGTCAAGGGTTGCCCCATGGGGTATTAATCCCCCAATATTCTTCTGTTACAACTGCTGAGTGCCAAGCAGGTTCTCAAAGGCACAGGAGCCCCAGGGCAGGAAGCAAGAAGCTCACAGTTCTAGCCTGAGTGTATGGTCAGGTTGACACTGAGTGAAGCTGTTCAAAACCTAACAGGAGCTTGCTGCCAAGGCTCTGGTCAGAATAAGGATGGAGCAATAGGATTTAGAGCCCTGTTCAAGACGTGTTCCAATCCAACCCACACCCAAGTACTGCCAAAGCCTTTCTATTTTACAAACATATGTCGTCGCCTCCATCGATCTCCCCTTTTCTCCATTTGCACAGCCACTGACTTAGTCCAGGTTTCCACTGCCTCTTGCACCAGCCACCAAACTAGGGTTTTCTAAGGACAGACACCCAGATGGAGTAACTCCCAATGTTACTTCTCTTTCAACAAACAGTCCCAATCATGAGCCAGGCAGAACTCTGGGTCAGAAAGTAACCAATTCCCGTACCTCCCAGCTCACCCCTGTAAAGCAACCCAGAGACAAACCGGGCTGGTGACCCAGAGTTTTCAGCAAAGAGAATGATTCTCTGCTGGACCAGCCAGCCAGGCAACTGCACAGAATCCCAGCCTGGAACCAAGAAATGTTTTCTGCTGCCTCTGTGGCAACAGAGATGAAGTTGTTATACATCTGGAATCAGAGAACGAGACTACAGTGAATTCAGGTAAGTTAGAGAATATATCTCAGTCTTATTCACTATGACTTTCAAAAGCATTCAACACTTCGAAAAATAATCTATTCCATAACTTCACAGCTACTAGTAATTGGCTCCAAGGTATGTTTTACCTTGCCTGGGGACATTCACCCCCTTACACACTTTGTGAATTAAAATATTAGGCAACATTCTATAATGTAACTTTTTTTAAAGTTGATACTAGATTGTTTTTAAAAATTCCTTGGCATATTTCCTGATTTGATTCCTACTAATAGTACAAGCATGTTCATTGAATCTCAGGAAACGAAATTCTAGTTTCAAGCTAGTTATTCTATGTATACTACAAACCTAGTGCTCCTGAATTACTTGTAATTAGTTGTATTGTAAACTCAAATCTGTTTAGTTTTAATTATCTTCATCATAAATGAAAGTCCATTGTTACAGGTTTTCTTGTTATATGAATGAAGAACACCTGGAATGGATAATTAGCTGTGCAACAAATCACCTTGGACTACAAGCTGTCATTAATCATTATTTCACCCCTTTTGTGGGAGAATCCTGAGGTTAAGACCATAACATAGTCGGAATAAAGTCAACTTGACTCTTGACAAAATGTAAAATAATAATGTAATAATGTCGTACTTTTTGGTTTTCTTACTGAAATTCCTTAAAGTGGTGTGTGTCTGTGTGAGCAAGTGTGCATGTGTGTAAATGCAAACATCCAGTCACATATAAATATACACATATTTATCCACACATCTACATATACACGTGACATAAAAATGCATGTATAAACATACACATTCTACATACTTTATTTACTCCAGCCATTATCTTTATGGAAACCAAACTAGGACAGAAAACTGAAGTTTATTTGCACATTTAATGGAGTTACTCAGGGACAGCCTAAACTGCCAAAGTTTTTCCCATAACCTTGTGAAGAACAGAATTTTTTTCCTTTCTGAGAATGAACTTCCTTGGAGAGACAAACTTCCTTTCTGGGTAAATTTTGGCCACTAGAAGTCCATAGAGGGAAGGCTTACATTATAATGTTAAGTGGAAAATGCTGGGTACAAAACTGGATCAACAGAACAAGCCCAGCTATATAAACATGTTGAAAAAAAAGATTGGAAAGAAATGTGCCAAAATGATAACAGTGCTTGTTTCTGGGTTTTCCTTCTTTCTGCATTTATAGTTTCCAAATCCTTATATAACAATCTTGTACTAATTTTATAGTTGGAAAAACTCAACTAAAAAAAATCCATGGAAATCTTGATTATAGAGAATCTCACTAAAAAGCCACATTGACCAGGCAGCAAATGCCAAGGTTATTGCAAGGGACTATTTTTTACCTCAGGATGGAAAATTGAAAATTGAATTTGTTTTGCAAGACTTTGGTTTGGGAAATTTCAGCTGTGGAATCTGAAACCTTATTTGAAAGATAAGCAGAAAAAATAAATGGGCTTTGAGCTACTGCAAAAGGTACTTCCTAGCTATGATGATGCTACATTTCAAATTGGTAAAAGTCTTTGGAGTTTTATAAAGAGCTTTCACAGCATAAGGTATCGTAATGAGTCTTAGTTTGCAACACAGAAAACTCCAGTGTGAGTTTGGCCTCCATCTGTGGGGGGCTATAATCAACTTAAAGGTATTTTGTAAACTGGAAAATGCTCTAAAAATGTCATTTGAAGGGATACTGTGATATGGGCAGGGAGGGTGCTTGAACTTAATTTTAGAAATGAGGAAAATGGAGGCACACAGAAACTACTGTGGTTGCAGCATGAATTGTAGTAGAAAAACACACACCTTGAGACAACCTAAATATTCATCATCAAGAGAATTAGTAGAAAAGTTACAAAAATGATACAAACCAGAGTTACACAAATCAACAAGGATGGACCTCACAAACATAGCTTTGAAGTAAAAAAATGAAGTTATAGAATAATAGAGACTGTTATATTTAATGACATCCAAACAGTATTCTATCCATCAAAAATATGGCAATATTTGTAGTAAAAATACAAAAGACACCCATGGGAATGTAAGTACCAGTACAGGATTGTGGTTACCTGTGGCGGGAGGGGCAGAGAGAAGAATACAATCGGTGTTTCATTTTTTATCAATTATGCTAAGATGTGAGTGCACTGGTGTTCACTGTATTCTCCTCTATACCTTCTACATGTGAAATATCTCATACTATAATTATTATTGACCACTTACTATGTGCCTAGCATTGGGCAGTTTTCCATACCCCCACAAGGAAGGCCTTGCTATCCCACTGTAATAGCTGAAGATGCCAGCTCAGTCCCCTTCAATCACATGTCCAACAATGCATGTGGCAGGCAAAGGCCTAGAATTTGTCTCCATCTCATAGCACTACCCCCAAGGATCTTAAACACCAAGGACTCAGTAACCCTGGGACTAGGTGTGAGAAGAAGCATTAGAATAGAACTGCAACCCATTCTTACAGCAGGCAGCCGACTCTGGTTTTCCCTCCCCAAGCACAGGCACTCTATTTCTTGGAAATATCATCTTAGGAGTTGTGGCTGTTTTTGCCAGTTAATGGACTTTTGCTTTCTCAATGAAGAAAGAAAACATCACTGCCCCAGCTACCCTTTTCACACCCAAGTTGCCATTCCCCAAAGCACACACAGGACAGCTGGGTGTCTCTTCAGGAAGTGAATGCTTCTGCATGATAGTCATAACCTTCTCTCTTCTCCATGAGGACGTTTTTTTAACACTGCTCGCTGTCTGTGGTTTTACTGTTTGTTGTTGTCTGAATGGAAGGAATGAGTAACTGGCATTGGGTTGGGAATATGTAGACTGTGACACAAATCCTGAGTTCCAGATCCAGTTCATGGTCTCAGCCTTGACTTTATTGTACTTCCAAAGAAAACAGAGTTGAATGAACTGTCATTAAAAAGCCATGCTTTCTGGAGGTTTGGAAAATTCTTATTTTTCCCCATCCCTGGACTCACCACTTTGTACCAGCAATAGGCTGCCACTTGTAAGATAAAGAGAGTCAAGTCCGTATTTCACTGTTCCTATAATACTACAGCACTGAGGAAGTGTGATGTGGCAAAAAGGACTCTATCCTTGGAACTGGGCCATCTGGTTCTGGTTCTAGACATGTATTCTAACCACTTCTGCCTCTATTTCTTCACCGCTAAAATGACAGGGCTGGGCTAAATGAACTCTAAAGGTATTCCCAGCTCCAATTACATGGAATAACATACATAAAACATATACAGAATAAAGAAATGTTTAAATGATGAAAGATGTCATAAATAATATACTACAAGTAAGTTTTATTTATTTAACTACAGGCCCGGTGCATGAAATTTGTGCACTGGAGGGGGAGGTGTCCCCTCAGCCCGGCCTGCACCCTCTCGCAGTCTGAGACCCCTCAGGGGATGTCTGCCTGCTCACTCCTTACTGCTCTGCTCTGCTGCTCCTTAGCGGCAGGCTCCTTACTGCTCAGCTTGCTGCTCCTTAGCGCTGCCGCAGAGGCAGGAGAGGTTCCCACCACCACTGCTGTGCTCGCCAGCCGTGAGCCTGACTTCTGGCTGAGCAGCCACTCCCCCTGTGGGAGAGCACTGACCACCAGGGGGCAGTTCCTGCATTAAGCATCTGCCCCCTGGTGATCAGTGCGCATCATAGTGACTGGTCATTCCGATCATTCTGCTGTAACAGTCGCTTAGGCTATTATATATATATATATAATGGTAAGATTCTTTAACCATTAGTAACTTATCTTAAATTAGTAATTATTAAATAATAGCTTAATCAAATTACACAATAAAATATTTAATATTATTCAGTGAGAGCAGTGAGATTATATATGCTTCATTACTGGAATTCTTGGCAAAATTTTTAGTGATGAAGCAAGTGGGTGCTTTAATTCTAGTTCAGTTAATTTCAACATTTGACTTAAATATCTGTCACAGCTGGAAAAAATACCTCAAAAAATTCATCGAGTCAAATGGAAGAAGTGTGTCATTGGCTATCCTTACTGAATCATCATATTCAGTTTTCAATTTCATGTATCAAACTTGAAAAATACCTTTTTTTTGAGATTTTCCTAGTAAATTTTCATCTTTTTGCCCATTTAATATCTTTTTATTTTTCAGTTACATTTGACATACAACATTATATTAGCGTTAGGTATAGAACACAGTGATTAGACATTTGTAAAACTTATGAAGTAGTCATCCCAATAAATCTAGTACCCATCTGACATCATCCATAGTCATTAAAATATTATTGACTATACTCCCTATGCCATACTTTGCATCACCATGATTAATATTATAACTACCATTTTGTACTTCTTAATCCCTACCTTTTTTCATCCATCTCTCCATCTCCTCACCCATCTGACAACCATCAAAATGTTTTCTGTATTTATGAGTTTATTGCTGTTTTGTTCGTTTATTGTGCTTTTTAGCTTCCACATATAAGTGAAATCATATGGTATTTGTCTTTCTGTGACTTACTTCACTTGGCACAATACCCTCTAGGTTAGTGACGGCGAACCTTTTGAGCTCAGCGTGTCAGCATTTTGAAAAACCCTAACTTAACTCTGGTGCCGTGTCACATATAGAAATGTTTTGATATTTGCAACCATAGTAAAACAAAGACTTATATTTTTGATATTTATTTTATATATTTAAATGCCATTTAACAAAGAAAAATCAACCAAAAAAAAATGAGTTCACATGTCACCTCTGACACGTGTCATAGGTTCGCCATCACTGCTCTAGGTCCATCCATGTTGTTGCAGATGGCAAGATTTCATTATTTGATGGCTGAGTAATATTCCATTGTATATATCCATTCATCTATTGATGGATACTTAAGTTGTTTCCATATTTGACTATTGTAAATAAACTGCAATGAACATATGGATGTACATGTCTTTTTCAATCAGTGTTTGAGATTTCTTCAGATAAATACCCAGAAGTAAAATTGCTGGGTCCTTCTTTGTCCCTTGTTATAGCCTATATTTTAAAGTCTATTTTGCCTGCTTTAAGTATTGCTACCTAAGCTTTTTTTTAAATTTCCATTTTCATTAATACTAGAGGCCCGGTGCACAAAATTCATGGGGGGGGGGGTCCCCTCAGCCTGGCCTGCACTCTCTCGCAGTCCAGGACCCCTTGCTCCTTACCGCCCACCTGCTCACTGCTCCTTACTGCTTAACTCGCTGCATCTGCCCCCTGGTGGGGAGGGACCTCGGGAGGGCTCCAGGGTGTGTCCAGCCTGTCTTGCTCAGTCCCTATTGGCCCAACCCCAGCAGCAAGCTAACCTACTAGTTGGAGCATCTGCCCCCTGGTGGTCAGTGTACATCATAGCAACTGGTCAACCACTCAACTGTCTGCCCCCTGGTGGTCAGTGCACATCATAGTGAGCAGTTGAGAGGCCTTAGCATATCATTAGCATATTACGCTTTGATTGGTTGAACAGCTGACTGGACAACCAGACACTTAGCATATTAGGCTTTTATTATATAGGATATTTTTCCATTCCTTTACTCTGTCTGTTCATGTCTTTCTATTTGAATCGGGTCTTTTGTAGGCAGCTGATATAAGGATCTTATTTTCTTGTCCATTCAGTTATCCTAAGTCTTTTGATTAGAGCATTTAATTTATTTACGTTAGTAATTGTTGATAGGTACATAGTTATTGCCATTTTACTATTCATAGTTTCCTTCTCCTTCTCCTTCTCCTTCTCCTTCTCCTTCTCCTTCTCCTTCTCCTTCTTCAAGAAGTACCTTTAACATTTCTTATAATAATGGTTTGGTGGTGATGAATTCCTTCAGCTTTTTCTTACCTGGGAAGCTCTTTATCTCTCCAAGTCAGAATGATAGCCTTGTTGGGCAGAATAATCTTAGTTGTAAGTCCCTGCTTTTTTAAAAAATATATTTTATTGGTTTTTTACAGAGAGGAAGGGAGAGGGATAGAGAGTTAGAAACATCGATGAGAGAGAAACATCGATCAGCTGCCTCCTGCACAACCCCACTGGGGATGTGCCCGAAACCGAGGTACATGCCCTTGACCAGAATCAAACCCAGGACCCCCCAGTCCACAGGCCAATGCTCTATCCACTGAGCCAAACCAGCTAGGGCAGGAAGGAGTCTTTTCTAATTTCATTTTAAGGTTATAATCTAAAGACAATACCAAATGTAATGCTAAATGCAATAACAGTGAACATGTGATTTTTTTAAATGTCTCTGGAATCCTCCAGATTATGGCCTTACCACCAGCAATCTGGCATGAACCAGGTACAAACCCTATCTGAATAGTAACAATTGTTATAATAATTCATAAAGTACTTACTATAAATCAATCACTGTTCTAAGTAATTTACATATAATAATTCATTTAATAACCTATTTAACAGATGAAGAAACTGAGACACAGAGAAGTTAAGTAACTTGCCTAAGGACACACAGCTACTAGGCTAGTAGGGTTACAAGATAAAATACAAAATGCCCAGCTGAATTTTTAAATAAATAACAATTAATGTTTAGTGTCATTATGGCCCAAGAAATATTTGGGACATACAGGGTGTCCCAAAAAATATATACACACTTTAACAGCTGATAACTCAATTTTGAAAATGAAATGTATTTTAATAAACACTATCTTTATAATTATTCAAAATGTGTGTACATTTTTGGGAACAACCTATACTTATACTAAAAAGTATTTATTGCTTATCTAAAATTCAAATTTAACTGGGTATCCTGTATTTTTTTTTAATATTTTTACTGATTTCAGAGAGAGAGGGAGAGAGAGATAGAAACATCAATGATGAGAGGGAATCATTGACTGGCTGCCTCCCGCATGCCCCCACTGGGGATCAAGCCCACAACACAGGCATGTGCCCTTGACTGGAATCAGAACCCAGGACCCCTCAGTCCACAGGCCG